>NC_034186.2:13590226-13670226 GCF_002021735.2 Oncorhynchus kisutch | reverse complement strand
AGAGAACTGCACCCACATATTATTTGTGTTGGTACCTTAACCAGATTGTTTTTCTTTTGAGGTTTGTGTCACATAAACAACGTTTGAGAGTTATTACTTGGTAAAACAAGTGCGTCTCTGGTATAATTTGTCATGCCCTGCGCAGTAAATAAACGGAAAACCCGGCACGGTTCATTTTCCCAGCTGTTGCTTCTTAAGGTGGGGAAAGTGTGGGAGTTTGAAAAGGGAGAGTGTTTTGCCTTGTTGCTTCAGAGCAAATGGCTATTTATTTCTGTTCTATGTGAGACCTATGCCAGAGAGTAAGCTGAGGAAACATGTTAATTTGATGTTGTGTTATATTTGTACAGTATATGTGCTCCCTTTCTTTTCTCTCTCTCTCTCTCTCCTTCCCTGCCTCCCTCTCTTGCACTAAACTGGACCATAGAAACTTCCCTCCCTCGCTCTAAACTGGACCACAGAAACCTCCCTCTCTCACTCTAAACTGGACCACAGAAACCTCCCTCTCTTGCTCTAAACTGGACCACAGAAACCTTCTCTCACTCTAAACTGGACCACAGAAACCTCCCTCTCTTGCTCTAAACTGGACCACAGAAACCTCCCTTTCTCGCTCTGAACTGGACCACAGAAACCTCCCTCTCTCGCTCTGAACTGGACCACAGAAACCTCCCTCTCTCGCTGTAAACTGGACCACAGAAACCTTCTCTCACTCTAAACTGGACCACAGAAACCTCCCTCTCTTGCTCTAAACTAGACCACAGAAACCTCCCTCCCTCACTCTAAACTGGACCACAGAAACCTCCCTCTCTTGCTCTAAACTAGACCACAGAAACCTCCCTCCCTCACTCTAAACTGGACCACAGAAATCTCCCTCTCTCACTCTAAACTGGACCACAGAAACCTCCCTCTCTTGCTCTAAACTGGACCACAGAAACCTTCTCTCACTCTAAACTGGACCACAGAAACCTTCTCTCAGTCTAAACTGGACCACAGAAACCTCACTCTCTTGCACTAAACTGGACCACAGAAACCTCCCTCTCTTGCTCTAAACTGGACCACAGAAACCTTCTCTCACTCTAAACTGGACCACAGAAACCTTCTCTCACTCTAAACTGGACCACAGAAACCTTCTCTCACTCTAAACTGGACCACAGAAACCTTCTCTCACTCTAAACTGGACCACAGAAACCTTCTCTCACTCTAAACTGGACCACAGAAACCTCCCTCTCTTGCTCTAAACTGGACCACAGAAACCTCCCTTTCTCGCTCTGAACTGGACCACAGAAACCTCCCTCTCTCGCTCTGAACTGGACCACAGAAACCTCCCTCTCTCGCTGTAAACTGGACCACAGAAACCTTCTCTCACTCTAAACTGGACCACAGAAACCTCCCTCTCTTGCTCTAAACTAGACCACAGAAACCTCCCTCCCTCACTCTAAACTGGACCACAGAAACCTCCCTCTCTTGCTCTAAACTGGACCACAGAAACCTCCCTCTCTCACTCTAAACTGGACCACAGAAACCTCCCTCTCTTGCTCTAAACTGGACCACAGAAACCTTCTCTCACTCTAAACTGGACCACAGAAACCTTCTCTCAGTCTAAACTGGACCACAGAAACCTCCCTCTCTTGCACTAAACTGGACCACAGAAACCTCCCTCTCTTGCTCTAAACTGGACCACAGAAACCTTCTCTCACTCTAAACTGGACCACAGAAACCTTCTCTCACTCTAAACTGGACCACAGAAACCTTCTCTCACTCTAAACTGGACCACAGAAACCTTCTCTCACTCTAAACTGGACCACAGAAACCTTCTCTCACTCTAAACTGGACCACAGAAACCTCCCTCTCTTGCTCTAAACTGGACCACAGAAACCTCCCTCTCTTGCTCTAAACTGGACCACAGAAACCTCCCTCTCTTGCTCTAAACTGGACCACAGAAACCTCCCTCTCTTGCTCTAAACTGGACCACAGAAACCTCCCTCTCTCGCTGTAAACTGGACCACAGAAACCTTCTCTCACTCTAAACTGGACCACAGAAACCTCCCTCTCTTGCTCTAAACTAGACCACAGAAACCTCCCTCCCTCGCTCTGAACTGGACCACAGAAACATCCCTCCCTCACTCTAAACTGGACCACAGAAACTACCCTCCCTTGCTCTAAACTGGACCACAGAAACTTCCCTCCCTTGCTCTAAACTGGACCACAGAAACATCACTCTCTTGCTCTGGACTGGACCACAGAAATGCACTCTCTGGCAGTAGGACAAGAAGCCTCACAACGCTGTGGTTTCTCCAAGAGAATCTTGAGCAAGGACCAGAGGGAGAATGAGAGGGGAAGAAAGGAGAGAAGAAGAGAGTAGAAGAGAAAAAATACAAAATATAGAGTTCTATGCATAAGATCCAGCATCTGCAGTGCGGTCAGAAACATCCATTATGCTGAGCCTCTGAGCAGTTTTATATCCTAACAGATCATTGTGTGGATTCCTCTCCTGACTTAAAACCAGTCTCAGTAATGTCAGTAACATGGTGGTCCCCTGTGGCCTATCTCAACCAACACAGAACTGTTCTGTGCTGCAATCCCTATTCCTGGAGAGACAGTATATCTCCTCGCAGTTCAACATGACACCAGTATGGAAAGGATGAGAATAAAAGCTCAACAATCCTGACAGCGTTTAGTTATCCAGCTCATCTGCCTAAGAGATGTGAAATCTATATCAACAAGTGTGTTTTAAACACACTGGCTATTTAGGGAAGACCTGTTAATGTCATCAGCCCTCAAAATGTTCCACAGGTTTCACAGTACAATAGTTGTACAGTGCAAATGGGTTTAAAATGGTCTAAACAGATTTGAGTCAGATTTATAAGATGTCAAATTCATTTTATGCAGTTTATGTTTTAGTTTCATTTTCTAATTATTATAATACATGACATCATACAATTAATTGAGTGAAAAATACTTTATAGGGGACAATATGCAGTTCAAATCAAATGTTATTAGTCACATGTCCTGAATACAACAGAGAAATGCTTACTGACAAGCCCCTAACCAACAATGCGGTTTAAGAAATACACATAACAATAAGAAATTAAAGTAGCAAGTAATTAAAGAGTAGCAGTAAAATAACAATAACGAGACTATATACAGGGGGAACCGGTACAAAGTCAATGTGCGGGGGGCACAGGTTAGTCGAGGGTGCTACAGTACATCCATTTTTGGGCTTAGAAGTTAATATGTATCCATTGATTTTTGAAGAATATAACTTATAAATGCCTCATCAGCTTAGTTCAGCTGTTACACTGCATCAGAACCCAACATATAATTTAATAAAACACATATACAGTTTGGACACACTGACTTCAATTGGCTCGACCAACCAGTGCTCCCGCACATTGGCTAACCGGGCTATCTGCGTTGTGTCCCACCACCCGCCACCCGCCAACCCCTCTTTTCACGCTACTGCTACTCTCTGTTCATCATATATGCATAGTCACTTTAACAATACCTACATGTACATACTACCTCAATAAGCCTGACTAACTGGTGTCTGTATATAGCCTTGCAACTCTTTTCTCAAATGTCTTTTTACTGTTGTTTTATTTCTTTACTTACCTACACACACACACACACACACACACACACACATACTTTTTTTTCTCCGCACTATTGGTTAGAGCCTGTAAGTAAACAATTCACTCTAAGGTCTACTACACCTGCTGTATTCGGCGCACGTGACAAATAACCTTTGATTTGAATTGACACTATCTGTGATTTATTTAGAATTCAAGGCACACTTAACCAGCATAGCTACCACAGCATTCTGCAACGATACACCATCCCATCTGATTTGCGCTTAGTGAGACTATCATTTGTTTTTCAACAGGACAATGACCCAACACACCTCCAGGCTGTGTTATGGCTATTTGACCAAGAAGGAGAGTGATGGAGTGCTGCATCAGATGACCTGGCCTCCACAATCACCCATCTCAACCCAATTGAGATGGTTTGGGATGAGTTGGACTGCAGAGTGAAGGAAAAGCAGCCAACAAGTGCTCAGCATATGTGGAAACTCCTTCAAGACTCCTTCAAGCATTTCAAGTGAAGCTGGTTAAGAGAATGTCAAGAGTGTGCAAAGCTGTCATCAAGGTAAAGGGTGGCTACTTTGAAGAATATAAAATATAAAATAAATGTTGATTTGTTTAACACTTTTTTAGTTACTACATGATTCCATATGTGTTATTTCATAGTTTTGATGTCTTCACTATTATTCTACAATGTAGAACAGTAAAAATAAAGAGAAACCATTGAATGAGTAGCTGTGTCCAAACTTTTGACTGGTTCTGTATATACAGTATTTTCTGCACTTTCTTATATCTCCTAGATATAGGACAGACATTTCAAAACATTATTTCTTATGATTCATTTCTTTACTGTCTTTTTTCCCTGTGCATTAATGTGTTATTAATGTGTTTTTATGGGCTATTGTAGTAAAGGCCGACTGCAATATTTTTTATATTTCTTTAAATGATATATATATTTTTATAGCTAAATGATCCATGGTATGATGTTTAGAAACAATTCCCCCAGACCTTTAAGAATTATCCCGCCTCTCAAAGCACTTCATGACGACAGAAGTGATTGCTACGGGGTGATAGTCATTTAGTTAGGTTACCTTTAGTTTCTTTGGTACAGGAACAATGGTGGATATCTTGAAAAAGCTTATAAGCATGTTTTACTAAAATGTTTACAAACTAAGTAACTGTAAAGAAACTCTGTATGGCCTCAAAAGATGCTTAAATGAAAATGTTGATATAATGGCATGTCAGTCCTTGCATCCATAATTCTATGAATTTGAGTGGTTGCATTTCTCCAGCTCCATCTCTCAGCTTTTTACCGAAACAGTGGCGGGATTTCCATTTGTCATTGTTTCAACTGCAGATTGCCGCTTTAATGGATAAAGAGAGAGAGGTTCAGAGAAAGCCACAAGAAACATTGAGTTATACTTGATTTTATTGTACTCTGTGTTTTCTCCACTTCAGGACTTATTTAAGGCATTTTAGAATGATGGCTTTGTCAGCTGATGGTGTTATTCTATGTTCCAAGGGACCGGTTCCTCCTGCAGAGTAATCTAGGGACCGCTATAAAAACACAGTCGCCCTGCCAACCACAAAGAAAGTCATTTAGCCATCTAATAGCTCCAGACCAGAGCGGCTTAATGTAAGCCTTATTGTGATTACCTGACGTAATGACAGCCAATCTAAATACAACCTGGGAACCATTACCGGCACGGACGAAATAGGGGAAGACGTTATGTGTCGCACCGTGTCGGAATCACAGGCCTGGGCCTCAACAATGCAGGTCCAGGACCAAACTGTCCACCCTACTATTCATCCCCCGATGGACCTCAAAGAGGAACCATTTAGAGTCGTTACATATCCCCGTCACAGCCTGTACCTTTGGGGGGTGGGGTTAAGGTGAACCCCTTCTATGCTACAGAGCTGCCCAACAAATAAAGGCCAGGGTTTAGTGGATTTGAGTCGTCAACATGACTGACATTGACATACATGACAGGTATGGGTGGAATAAGTCTATTTGTGCTCCCCAAAGCAATTTTCTTTTCCCCATGTCGAGAGAGAGAGAGAGAGAGAGAGAGAGAGAGAGAGAGAGAGAGAGAGAGAGAGAGAGAGAGAGAGATATCGCTCTTCTTAGGTGCACCTGATTTTGCTGCTTCTCAACAATTAACTAAATTTGAGACAATTTAGACACAGGACTCAGGAGACAGGATAATGACAAAAGGTGACGTCAATCCATAACCAGTAAATGAGGTTGGAAGAGGACAAGTTTCTCCATTTCTCTTATGCTATACATCAATCTCTTCTCTTCCTAGAGCTGGAAGTTCTGGAACTGTATTTTCCCTCACTAGCTGGAAGTTCTGGAACTGTGTTGTCCCTCACTAGCTGGAAGTTCTGGAACTGTATTGTCCCTCACTAGCTGGAAGTTCTGGAACTGTGTTGTCCCTCACTAGCTGGAAGTTCTGGAACTGTATTGTCCCTCACTAGCTGGAAGTTCTGGAACTGTATTGTCCCTCACTAGCTGGAAGTTCTGGAACTGTGTTGTCCCTCACTAGCTGGAAGTTCTGGAACTGTATTTTCCCTCACTAGCTGGAAGTTCTGGAACTGTGTTGTCCCTCACTAGCTGGAAGTTCTGGAACTGTGTTGTCCCTCACTAGCTGGAAGTTCTGGAACTGTGTTGTCCCTCACTAGCTGGAAGTTCTGGAACTGTGTTGTCCCTCACTAGCTGGAAGTTCTGGAACTGTATTTTCCCTCACTAGCTGGAAGTTCTGGAACTGTATTGTCCCTCACTAGCTGGAAGTTCTGGAACTGTATTGTCCCTCACTAGCTGGAAGTTCTGGAACTGTATTGTCCCTCACTAGCTGGAAGTTCTGGAACTGTATTGTCCCTCACTAGCTGGAAGTTCTGGAACTGTATTGTCCCTCACTAGCTGGAAGTTCTGGAACTGTATTGTCCCTCACTAGCTGGAAGTTCTGGAACTGTGTTGTCCCTCACTAGCTGGAAGTTCTGGAACTGTGTTGTCCCTCACTAGCTGGAAGTTCTGGAACTGTGTTGTCCCTCACTAGCTGGAAGTTCTGGAACTGTGTTGTCCCTCACTAGCTGGAAGTTCTGGAACTGTATTTTCCCTCACTAGCTGGAAGTTCTGGAACTGTATTGTCCCTCTCTAGCTGGAAGTTCTGGAACTGTATTGTCCCTCACTAGCTGGAAGTTCTGGAACTGTATTGTCCCTCACTAGCTGGAAGTTCTGGAACTGTATTGTCCCTCACTAGCTGGAAGTTCTGGAACTGTATTGTCCCTCACTAGCTGGAAGTTCTGGAACTGTATTGTCCCTCACTAGCTGGAAGTTCTGGAACTGTGTTGTCCCTCACTAGCTGGAAGTTCTGGAACTGTATTGTCCCTCACTAACTGGAAGTTCTGGAACTGTATTGTCCCTCACTAGCTGGAAGTTCTGGAACTGTATTGTCCCTCACTAGCTGGAAGTTCTGGAACTGTATTGTCCCTCACTAGCTGGAAGTTCTGGAACTGTGTTGTCCCTCACTAGCTGGAAGTTCTGGAACTGTGTTGTCCCTCACTAGCTGGAAGTTCTGGAACTGTGTTGTCCCTCACTAGCTGGAAGTTCTGGAACTGTGTTGTCCCTCACTAGCTGGAAGTTCTGGAACTGTGTTGTCCCTCACTAGCTGGAAGTTCTGGAACTGTATTGTCCCTCTCTAGCTGGAAGTTCTGGAACTGTATTGTCCCTCACTAGCTGGAAGTTCTGGAACTGTATTGTCCCTCACTAGCTGGAAGTTCTGGAACTGTATTGTCCCTCACTAGCTGGAAGTTCTGGAACTGTATTGTCCCTCACTACCTGGAAGTTCTGGAACTGTATTGTCCCTCACGAGAAGTCTCTCTCTTGCTTAGCTTTCTGTCATCTGGCTAGAAGATCATCTTACACATCATTCAGTATAATGGTGACTGATTATCAAGTATATTTCACTGCAGAGAACAGGACGAGTAGATTCAATTGGTCTTCTATTCCTCTTCAGGATCAAGACTGTCCCCCAAATGGCACCCTATTCCCTATGTGGTGCACTACTTTAGACCAGGGCCCATAAGGTGTCATTTGGGACGCAACCCAAGAATGTCTTTGGAAAGACTTCACCTTTTGGAAATACTCCCTCCCCCACTTCTCCCATATTGACTCTGGACAGAACCCATTCTGATCCATCCTGCACTTCTTGGCTTGTTTGATGACAGAGGATAGAATAACTTGCCATGTTCATATCCAGAACAGTGTCTCCGCTAAGAGGCCATCACCATTAATATCACTCCACCCACCCATTCCCGTCTCCCCTGGCCCAGTGAAGGGCTGGCTAGTTCTGGCTACCTCAATGCTTTCTCACACACTGTCTGCTGAGGGGTTATGGTCTAGGTCTACCAGAGTTAGTTCTCATCAGTTCAAATAGACAGACACCCCTGGCCTGGTATGTGTGGTGGGAAGTAGAGAGAAGATGAGAGAAAACAAACATTTAGAAGAATAGGAGAGGGGGATGAGAGCAGAGAGATTATGGTAAGGGGGGGAAATGTCTGTCTGATACCTTCCAGCCCAGAAGTCAATATACTCTTCTTCAGAGAGGCCCTAAGAGGCTTAGACCCACCTGATGCCAGGAGCTGTTTGTTTAACCTCTGCGTGGCTGCAGCACTAAGCTTAAGCACAGTAATGTTTTACCTCTACACATGCAGCATCATTAAGCTACTCCGGTGTTTCCATAGTTGGATTGCCCCCAAACCAGGCCCTCTGGCATCAAAATTGACTGTGTATGTCCAGGCTGGTTGACTGATCTCACCACCATAATCACATCCTAGCACTGATCTCTCAGTTGATTGGCTAGATCAGGCATGCTGGGAGAGATTGACATTGGTCACTGACTTCAGGTCTGTCTTAAATGTAGAATTCTACAGACAACAAAACTGACTGTTCATACTGCTTTTGTGTCTTCCCTAAGAAATTCTAATAAATGTATATTGAAATATATATTTATTTAACATCTCCCAAATAAATACACATGAGTGCGACAATATTATTTCGTAAGGAAGTTTTATTCATGGTGAACGGCAGTGTTACATTTTAAGCTTTTATTTGGATGGCTTTATGGTACAAGTGAGGTGAGGTTGTTCTTCAGAGGCACACGTGGAACGGTTGATAGGACAGAGTTACCTGGAAGGGTGTGACAGGGCCTGATCAGGGCCAGCAGTCTACGTGATCACAGTGGGGAGGCAGGGCCAGCAGTCTACGTGATCACAGTGGGGGGGCAGGGCCAGCAGTCTACGTGATCACAGTGGGGGGGCAGGGCCAGCAGTCTACGTGATCACAGTGGGGGGGGCAGGGCCAGCAGTCTACGTGATCACAGTGGGGGGGCAGGGCCAGCAGTCTACGTGATCACAGTGGGGGGGCGGGGCCAGCAGTCTGTGATCACAGTGGGGGGGGCAGGGCCAGCAGTCTGTGATCACAGTGGGGAGGCAGGGCCAGCAGTCTATGTGATCACAGTGGGGGGGCAGGGCCAGCAGTCTATGTGATCACAGTGGGGGGGCAGGGCCAGCAGTCTACGTGATCACAGTGGGGGGGAAGGGCCAGCAGTCTACGTGATCACAGTGGGGGGGGCAGGGCCAGCAGTCTACGTGATCACATTGGGGGGGCAGGGCCAGCAGTCTACGTGATCACAGTGGGGGGGCAGGGCCAGCAGTCTATGTGATCGCAGTGGGGGGGCAGGGCCAGCAGTCTATGTGATCACAGTGGGGGGGCGGGGCCAGCAGTCTGATCACAGTGTGGGGGGGGGGGGGGGGCCAGCAGTCTGTGATCACAGTGGGGAGGCAGGGCCAGCAGTCTATGTGATCACAGTGGGGGGGCAGGGCCAGCAGTCTATGTGATCACAGTGGGGGGGCAGGGCCAGCAGTCTACGTGATCACAGTGGGGGGGCAGGGCCAGCAGTCTACGTGATCACAGTGGGGGGGAAGGGCCAGCAGTCTACGTGATCACAGTGGGGGGGCAGGGCCAGCAGTCTACGTGATCACAGTGGGGGGGCAGGGCCAGCAGTCTATGTGATCACAGTGGGCCCGGTGCGGCCGGTCTTCTCATGGAGCCCAGAGATCTTCAGCGCAATCTCCACCAGAGGTTTCAGCATGACCTAAGGAAGCCAAACAGTCAACATTACACTCCAGTCTCACTCGGTCATAGCCTCTTCCTATAACCCCACTGACATCTATGTTATAGTTACAGACTGAACACATAAGTCCAACTAGCCCTGGAACAAGCCAAGCTGAGCCGCTACCATAATGCTTTCACCTATCCAATCATTTTAGATTTGTAAGCAATAGAAATGGTCCTAAATTAATCTGTGCCATAGAAGGCCTCCTTATCCAAAATGATTGTTTTTTTCCACCATTCTGTCAGTTTGTCTTTCTTACGCCATCAGTCTGTCCCTCCTGCCCAGCCCACTCAGAATGATTTTATGAAGTGTCAACTCTGTGCTTTTCAACCTTTTTTTCTCCCATGGCCTGATATCAACCATGACTCAACTCTTAGCCAAACATTCCTTCTCCTTCAAGTCAACTAAGAATTCATAAAGGCACTGTTGTTGGACCCGTTGACCCAAAACAAGCTAGCTGCCAGGCTTGTGTGTGTGTGTGGTGTGTGTAGAAATACTTCATCTTCCATTGAATCATCATGACAAGTACAAGAGCTCCCCCACTGTGCCTCTAAAATGATCCTGTCACATCCAATCAGAGAAGAGCCCTTGCTGCTCCTCAGCCCCCAGGTCTCACCTGTGCGTCGCCGTAGATTTTGGCGGGGTCCTTCTCATAGCTGTCTATGTAGAGCCTGACGGTCGCACCAGCGCTGCCTGTCCCACTGAGACGAAAGATGATCCTGGAGCCGTCGGAGAAGACAATCCTCAGACCCTGAGCGACACAGAGAGAGAGAAAGATAACTAAGGAGGAACTCAATATACTGGGAATATGGAGAAGAACTAATAAATTATATGTGCCTCTAGTGATGCTTCAAGTCTATATTTGCAGGAAATGTGCTGGGTCATCTATCAACATTCTATGAACTATTAATATCACAATAATATTGTCATAACTATCCATCACTCTTTATCATGAACATGTACTGACAGAATTGTATCCACCACACCCATGTCCCATGCTGGGATGCCTCTCTCTAGATGCCTTTTTGTCCCCGTCTCTCACCTGGTTCTTGGAGACGCTGCCATCCACAGGGTCGGTGTAGGCAAAATTGTCAGAGACAGCCACCTCATAGCTCTTGTCTCCCGATGAAAACTTCTGGCCCACAAAGGACTTGTCAAACATCTTAGCCTCAAGCTCCTTGATCATGGTGTTGGCTTTGTCTGAGTCCACTTCTTCATAATCATACCTGTTGTAGACGGGACGGGGGTTAGGGTTACACCTGGTGTAGACGGGACGGGGGTTAGGGTTACACCTGGTGGAGACGGGACGGGGGTTAGGGTTACACCTGGTGGAGACGGGACGGGGGTTAGGGTTACACCTGGTGGAGACGGGACGGGGGTTAGGGTTACACCTGGTGGAGACGGGACGGGGGTTAGGGTTACACCTGGTGGAGACGGGACGGGGGTTAGGGTTACACCTGGTGGAGACGGGACGGGGGTTAGGGTTACACCTGGTGGAGACGGGACGGGGGTTAGGGTTACACCTGGTGGAGACGGGAGAGGGGGTTAGGGTTACACCTGGTGGAGACGGGAGAGGGGGTTAGGGTTACACCTGGTGGAGACGGGACGGGGGGTTAGGGTTACACCTGGTGGAGACGGGACGGGGGGTTAGGGTTACACCTGGTGGAGACGGGACGGGGGGTTAGGGTTACACCTGGTGGAGACGGGACGGGGGGTTAGGGTTACACCTGGTGGAGACGGGACGGGGGGTTAGGGTTACACCTGGTGTAGACGGGACGGGGGTTAGGGTTACACCTGGTGTAGACGGGACGGGGGAGTTACACCTGGTGTAGACGGGACGGGGGAGTTACACCTGGTGTAGATGGGACGGGGGAGTTACACCTGGTGTAGACGGGACGGGGGAGTTACACCTGGTGTAGACGGGACGGGGGTTAGGGTTACACCTGGTGTAGACGGGACGGGGGAGTTACACCTGGTGTAGACGGGACGGGGGAGTTACACCTGGTGTAGACGGGACGGGGGAGTTACACCTGGTGTAGACGGGACGGGGGAGTTACACCTGGTGTAGACGGGACGGGGGAGTTACACCTGGTGTAGACGGGACGGGGGAGTTACACCTGGTGTAGACGGGACGGGGGAGTTACACCTGGTGTAGACGGGACGGGGGAGTTACACCTGGTGTAGACGGGACGGGGGAGTTACACCTGGTGTAGACGGTACGGGGGAGTTACACCTGGTGTAGACGGGACGGGGGAGTTACACCTGGTGTAGACGGGACGGGGGAGTTACACCTGGTGTAGACGGGACGGGGGAGTTACACCTGGTGTAGACGGGACGGGGGAGTTACACCTGGTGTAGACGGGACGGGGGAGTTACACCTGGTGTAGACGGGAAGGTTACACCTGATGTAGACGGGCTGTATCACCGCCTGGTACGGCAACTGTTCCGACCACAACCTTAAGGCTCTCCAGAGGGTAGTGAGGTCTGCACAATGCATCACCGGGGGCAAACTACCTGCCCTCCAGGACACCTACACCACCCGATGTCACAGGAAGGCCAAAAAGATCATCAAGGACAACAACCACCCGAGCCACTGCCTGTTCACCCCGCTATAATCCAGAAGGCGAGGTCAGTACAGGTTAGAGGTCGACCGATTAATCGGAATGGCCGATTAATTAGGGCTGATTTCAAGTTCTCATAACAAATCGGGGGAAAAAATCTGTATCTTTGGACACCGATTTTTGCCAATATTTTTTTTACACCTTTATTTAACTAGGCAAGTCAGTTAAGAACACATTCTTATTTTCAATGACGGCCTAGGAACGGTGGGTTCCAATGTCAGCTCAGGGGATCCAATTTTGCAACCTTACAGTTAACTAGTCCAGGCTATAACGACCTGCCTCTCTCTCGTTGCACTCCACAAGGAGACTCCCTGTTACGCGAATGAAGTAAGCCAAGGTAAGTTGCTAGCTAGCATTAAACTTGTCTTATAAAAAACAATCATAATCATTAGTTAACTACACATGGTTGATATTACTAGATATTATCTAGCTTGTCCTGCGTTGCATATAATCTGACTGAGCATACCAGCATACAAGTATACAAGTATCTAAGTATCTGACTGACCGGTGGTAGGCAGAAGCGCGTTTTGCCAGCAGCTCTTCGTTGTGCGTCAAGCATTGCGCTGTTTATGACTTCAAGCCTATCAATTCCCGAGATTAGGCTGGTGTAACCGAAGTGAAAAGGCTAGCTAGTTAGCTCGCGCTAATAGCGTTTCAAACATCACTCGCTCTGAGCCTGTGGTTGATCCCCTTGCTCTGCATGGGTAACGCTGCTTCCAGGGTGGCTGTTGTCGTTGGGTTCCTGGTTTGAGCCCAGGGAGGAGCGAGGAGAGGGACGGAAGCTATACTGTTACACTGGCAATACTCAAGTGTCTATAAGAACATCCAATAGTCAAAGGTTAATTCATTACAAATGGTATAGAGGGAAATAGTCCTATAATTCCTATAATAACTACAACCTAAAACGTCTTACCTGAGAATATTGAAGAAGTGTTCAGTATTGTTGTAATTGTCATCATTACAAATAAATAAATCAAATTGGCTGATTAATCGGTATCAGCTTTTTTGGTCCTCCAATAATCGGTATCGGCGTTGAAAAATCATAATCGGTAGACCTTTAGTACAGGTGCATCAAAGCTGGGACTGAGAGACTGAAAAACAGCTTCTCTCTCAAGGCCGTCAGACTGTTAAACAGCCATCACTAACATTGAGTCTATGTTGGCAGCAGCCACTCAATCTCTAGCCACTTTAATAATTGGATGCAATAAATGTGTTACTTAAGCAATGCCACTTTATATAATGTTTACATACCCTACATTACTCATCTCAAATGTATATACTGTACTCTATACCATCTACTGCATCTTGCCTATGCCGTTTGGCCATCGCTCATCCATATATTTATATGTACATATTCTAATTCATTCCTTTACACTTGTGTATAAGGTAGTTGTTGTGAAATTGTTAGATTACTTGTTAGATATTACTGCACCCTCAGAACTAGAAGCACAAGCATTTCACTACTCTCGCATTAACATCTACTAACCATGTGTATGTGACCAATCTGCTTTGATTTGACTGCACCACTGGAGGGCAGCAGAGTTCAACCACTAACCTGGTGAAGAAGTTCCTGCCAAATTTGTTCCAGTGGTCTTTCATGATCTCTTCCACACTCTGCTTCCTGTGGGCTAGGATGGACATCCAGGCCAGCACCGCCCACAAGCCGTCCTTCTCACGGATATGATCAGAGCCTTTGGTAAACAATGAAGAGAGGAGGGGAAGATATGTACAAACACAATGCCTTGCCCAACTGACTGGAACCATGTAACAGCACTGACTCTCTTTATCAAACTACTAGAGCTGATATAATGCATACAAAGCTACATTATGCTGTACAACTAGAATGCTGGTCTTTGGAAAAGAGAGCAATGCTCACTATGTAGGCTGGTAAGCTTAACAAAAATCATGCCATGTGGCTGGAGGCTGTTAATAACAAAGTTCATAACACAACTGACAATGTAAACAAATGTGTGTTATTTTAGTGAGTGTCTACCGTCTTTTGTTCTGCCATGGCCCTGGTCAGCTAACATTAAGATCCCAGTCCTCCTAACTCCTAACTCACCAGTGCCGAAGCTCTCCTCTCCGCACAGAGACAGCTTGCCAGCGTCCATCAGGTTGCCAAAGAACTTCCAGCCAGTAGGAGTCTCATACAGATTCATCTTCAAGGCTTTAGCCACACTGAGGCACAGCGATAGGATATTCAAATGAACTATTTAGCTAACTCCGCCAATTAAACATTAATGAGGAAACGGAAATGCTGATTAATGTGCACTGTCCCAGTAAAATAAATGTCATAAACAAACAAAATTAAAAAGGTACAATCAAGAAGAAGCTAGGAATGGACGTTAGGCTCACTTGTCCAGAGCTCCGCTGGTGGGCATGCTGCGGGCCAGACCTTTGACCCCAGTCTTCTGGAAGTAGGGGATGCAAGTGATGTTGGCTGCAATGATGGCCACAGAGTCAGAAGGGTTGACAAAGAAGCCATGCTTTCCAAGGACCATGTTACGATCCTGAGGAGAGGGTAGGAATAGAGAGCAGAGGGTAGGAGAACAGAGGAGAGTTCAGCATCTGAACAGACTGCAGGAGATATAAAGAGGTTTGGATTGTGGGATGATTCAAGGACTGGTACTATGGACACGGGTCATGCATAGAATAGCCTCGATTCCAAGCTGCCTTCAGCCGAGTGATGAACGAGACCTGGAGCCTATATTTGAACTATGGGTGAGATGGGGCTGAAATCTTCAACTGGTTCCCCCGACTGTCAACTTACACCGTCACCATCAAAGGCGGCTCCGAGGTCGTAATCTCCTCCCTTCATGGCGTTGACCAGGTCAGAGGCATAGGTCAGATTGGGGTCAGGGTGATGACCACCAAAGTCCTCCTTGGGGACACAGTTGAAGGCACCGTCGGCGGCAGCGCCCAACTCCTCACAGACAATCTTCTTCACGTAGGGTCCAACCACTGAAGGGGGTAAAGGTTATCATGAAGGGAGGTGTGGCTGTACAGAGCATTGTGTGACTGTACAGAGCATTGCGTGGCTGTACAGAGCATTGCGTGGCTGTACAGAGCATTGCGTGGCTGTACAGAGCATTGTGTCTCTGCTGGGAATCTATCTGAACTGAAAACAGCATTGTTGAGAAATCAGACTATTGGATAATAAGTCACGCAGTACTGAAGATACAAACATTACCGAGAGCAGGAATCGAATTCATTACATTTTAGTCAATTAGCAGACACTCTTATACAGAGTGACTTACAGGAACAATTAGGGTTAAGTGCCTTGCTCAAGGGCACAGACAGATTGTTCACCTAGTCGGCTCTGGGATTCGATTACTGGCCCAACGCTCGTAATCGTCAGGCTACCTACCACCATCTCTACCTTGTAGCTAATGCTATAGCACAAACATTTAGACAAGGCATTACAAGCACACAGATCATTGTCAATAGAGGGACCTGTGGTATCATACACCAGTCAGCTGAGCGGATCAGTGATCTACAGTATATGTAGAGTACCTCCGTGCATGGCATCCAGACGGACTTTAATGTGATTGGCTCCAGACACAAGCTGTTTTAGGGCATTGAAGTCGAAGATTCCCCTCAGCATCTCAGCATAGGACTCCACAGAGTCCACGATCTCCACTGTAGAGGACAAACAGCAGTTAGGATAGATTAGATATACTAACTATTATAAACTGGGTGGTTCGAGCCCTGAATGTTGATTTTGGCCCGAAAGCCGTGGTATATCAGACCGTACACCAGGTGTAT
The DNA here is from genome assembly GCF_002021735.2 of Oncorhynchus kisutch. Lineage (NCBI taxonomy): Eukaryota > Metazoa > Chordata > Actinopteri > Salmoniformes > Salmonidae > Oncorhynchus > Oncorhynchus kisutch. The sequence continues at coordinate 13,654,086 of NC_034186.2, read as the reverse complement.
GACAAAACATTGGTAACCAGTTTATAATAGCAAGAGGGCACCTCGGGGTTTGTGGTATATGGCTAATATACCATTGCTAAGGGCTGTATACAGGTACTACGCATTGTACCTAAGAACAGCTCTTAGCTGTGATATATTGGCCATATACCACACCCCGTTGTGCCTTATTGCTTATGTAGCCTGTTTCTAGACTTAGGAGAAGACATACAACTAGAAGACATACACATACTTTACTGATTGCAATAATACACCTGAACTTGAGTGCCTTGCCCAAGGATTTGTACCAGTGAGCTTCTCCCAGGTTTGGTCTCCAAGCTAACCCATCCCTGTCAGTTGAGAAGAATTCCTGCCCATCCTGCTGTACCTGTCATGGGCTTGAATGTGTCCACCTCAAAGGTCTGCTTGCCGATCTTGGAGATGTCAACCTTGAGGTCGGGGCAGATGTGGTACTCTGTTAGGCTCTTGCTGATCTGGAATATTTTGTCTGTTATTCCCTCGGGCGCAGGACCTGGAGACAGACACATACAATAAGGAGAGGAGGATAAAGAAGAGGCTAGAGAAATATTATGTAAAACAGCCACGCTCCATCACTAGGCATCCTAAACCTTGCTAAGTAAAGTTTAAATGTTACCCCATCTCTCACTGGCCTTTCTCCCCTATGGCTTTCCCCTTTTTTCCCCCTTCCTTGCCTCCCTCCTCTTCCCCATGTCTCACTGGCCTTTTCCCCCCTTCCTTGCCTCCCTCCTCTTCCCCATGTCTCACTGGCCTTTTCCCCCTATGGCTTTCCCCTTCCTTGCCTCCCTCCTCTTCCCCATGTCTCACTGGCCTTTTCCCCCTTCCTTGCCTCCCTCCTCTTCCCCATGTCTCACTGGCCTTTTTCCCCTTTCCTTGCCTCCCTCCTCTTCCCCATGTCTCACTGGCCTTTTTCCCCCTTCCTTGCCTCCCTCCTCTTCCCCATGTCTCACTGGCCTTTTTCGCCCCCCTTCCTTGCCTCCCTCCTCTTCCCCATGTCTCACTGGCCTTTTTCCCCCTTCCTTGCCTCCCTCCTCTTCCCCATGTCTCACTGGCCTTTTCCCCCCCCTTCCTTGCCTCCCTCCTCTTCCCCATGTCTCACTGGCCTTTTTCCCCCCTTCCTTGCCTCCCTCCTCTTCCCCATGTCTCACTGGCCTTTTTCCCCCTTCCTTGCCTCCCTCCTCTTCCCCATGTCTCACTGGCCTTTTTCCCCCTTCCTTGCCTCCCTCCTCTTCCCCATGTCTCACTGGCCTTTTCCCCCCCTTCCTTGCCTCGCTCCTCTTCCCCATGTCTCACTGGCCTTTTTCCCCCCTTTCCTTGCCTCCCTCCTCTTCCCCATGTCTCACTGGCCTTTTTCCCCCTTCCTTGCCTCCCTCCTCTTCCCCATGTCTCACTGACCTTTTTCCCCCTTCCTTGCCTCCCTCCTCTTCCCCATGTCTCACTGGCCTTTTTCCCCCCTTTCCTTGCCTCCCTCCTCTTCCCCATGTCTCACTGGCCTTTCTCCCACTATGGCTTTCCCCTTCCTTGCCTCCCTCCTCTTCCCCATGTCTCACTGGCCTTTCTCCCCCTTCCTTGCCTCCCTCCTCTTCCCCATGTCTCACTGGCCTTTCTCCCCCTATGGCTTTCCCCTTCCTTGCCTCCCTCCTCTTCCCCATGTCTCACTGGCCTTTCTCCCCCTTCCTTGCCTCCCTCCTCTTCCCCATGTCTCACTGGCCTTTCTCCCCCTATGGCTTTCCCCTTTCCTTGCCTCCCTCCTCTTCCCCATGTCTCCCTCTCCTGTCAGTATTTCCAGTCTCTCTCCTCCCTTCTCCGTTTATCCCCTTCCTGTCTTCAACCTCTCCAATTCATCTCTCTCCCTCTCCTCTCTCTCCCTCCTGTCCCATCTCACCTCCGGAGGCAATGTTGTACTTGATGCCAAAGTCTCCTGTAGGGCCACCGGGGTTGTGGCTGGCCGTGAGGATGATTCCTCCCACGGCTTTGAGCTTGCGGATCACACAGGACACAGCGGGGGTGGACATGATGCCATTCTGACCAATGACCAGGTGGCCTATCTGCATGGAGACAGGAGAGAGAGGGAGGAAGGGATGGAGAGAACAATGGGTAAATTATCATTCTCCGATGTCATGTTTTATATATTAAACTGTAAGTCATATATTACATTGACCTATCCAGTCGACACACGTAGGTATGAAAATAGAAGAGGAGTGTACAGATTCAACACAATTCGCCATTGGTGAGGTCAGGCTGCTATGTGGGCGCTAAACAAGCAGCTGAGTGACATGGGAGAGTATGGAAAGTAAACCATATCTAGGGCAGGGTTTTCCTAAACCCCCCAGGTGCATGTTGTGTTTTTGCCCTAGCACTAAACAGCTGATTCAAATAACTAACTCATCATCAAGCTTTGATTATTTGAATCAGTTGTGTAGTGCTAAGGGTTGGTGGGTTATTCTGACCTCTACCCAATTGAGATGGTTTGAGATGAGTTGGACCACAGAGTGATGGAAAAGCAGCCAACAAGTGCACAGCATATGTGGGAACTCCCTGAAAAAGCATTCCAGGTGAAGCTAGTTGAGAGAATGCCAAGAGTATGTAAATATGTCATTAAGGCAAAGAGTGGCTACTTCAAATAATCTCATATAAAATATATTTGGATTTGTTTAGCACTTTTCTGGTTACTATATGATGCTGTGTGTTATTTCATAGTTGAGGTCTTCACTATTATTCTACAATGTAGAAAATAGTACAAAGAAAAAAACCTTAAAGGAGTAGGCGTGTCCAAACTTTAGACTGGTACTGTAGGTCGCAAATAAACAATATGTTATACATCATGAATAAGAAGAGTTCTGATGATCAGATTCCTTTTGTGCAGGATTATATGGGACAGATCATAGTGGAGCTATATGGTGTGATAATGATGTTGGTCTGTCTGAACATTGTGTTCAGCCAGGAGGTCAGTGTCGCTAGTGCTCATGTTTTGCCTGGGCTCCGTGACAGCATACCACCACACCGACCTTTCCTCTAAAGTTGCAGAGGGAATGAACAGAACCCGGCTGTGCCACTGACAGTCTCCTTATGAAACAAGCCCTCAATGCTGCACTTTTTCCAATTACTACAACCTTGCAGAGAACCGCTGTCTTTGTTCGTATACTAAACATGCATGGCAAGGAAGAGTGTCCACTGACTGTTTAGGCTACATAATGGGAAAGGAATGGTGGTGTTTTTCGTCAACGTGGGAAAGGGCACCATGCCATCTCCCCTCTGTGCACTTCATCAAAAGGTCAGTAAGGTCAGTAAGCACAACTTTTATTTGGAAACTATCAGACCAGGGTTGAAATAAGCTAAGGTAACAGGGCTTAAAAGAAACGCCAGAGCGGAGTTCCCACATCCGGTTTTCAGCGAGAAGGGTGCAATTGTGGCCCGCAATTCAGGGCGCTCCTGCTAATGGGCCTTCCTGCAGCTGCAGGTACCCCTCATTATACTTCTATTGGTCCATTGTTAAGCTAGGACTCCGGTACACAGACAGGAGGCGGGGAGGGCTCCAGTAAATTAGATGGAAGTAATGCACCATAACCCCATAGAAGAAGAGGCGGGGGTAACAACGGAAGCTAGGAAGGACAACGGTAGACAGCGTTCTTCACCCACAGCCTGTCGGACAATCCATTCCCACAGTTCTGTTAACGAAGGCGAGGCGAGGCCAGGTCAGGGCCCCCCCCATCTATCATATGATAGCAACATTTGTAGAATTGCTGGAAATGTGTTTTGAATCTGCTAAATGTTCTCTCAGCCTCATGGCAAACTGTGAATAAAAACATGAGATCAGCTATAAAACAGCAAAACAAACGCACTACACCATGAAAAAAAGTACAATTGTAGGAAATGAGCATTAAAATGGCAAAACTCTCTCAGGCTCATGACAAAATGTGTAGAAATGCAGTAAGTTTGCTAATTTCGTAGGTTTTTTTGTATCCTACAAAATTATTTAGGGTGGTGGGGCCCCAACTGTGGTAGTCCGACAATGGCAATAAGTAAAATTTAATTTGATTATAAAATGGAATTGCAATCTGTATCCAAAATAACGTACCGGCATTGGCAACAATGTATCCGCCAAACTTCAAAACTGATGAAGCGCTACAATGCACCACTGATTGGAGCGGTCACTGTCAACACTGGGAGCTGTCAAAGACGCTAGGCTAGCTGCTAATGGTATACGTGTTTGGGGGTGAGGCCATGGTATTATTACTGACCCCATTAGCAGCGGCGATCTGGATGATCAACTTAATGGCATCTTTCATGAAAAACCTTCCATCGCCTCCCACTACGAGCAGTCCAGGCTGACGCTCCGCTGGTTCGATGCAAGAGATAATGCTTTGAATGAAGTTCTCCGCATAGTGCTCATTCGTTTGAAAGACTGTCACTCTTTTCCTCAGTCCACTCGTGCCAGGCTTCTGGTCGGGATAAGCCTTGGTTTTGACTACTGTGATTTTCGTCATTTTCCACAAAAGGTTGACAGCCCGTGTGATCCGCGTATTCGGTTGAGACGAATGCACCGCATAGCTGCCACACGTACACACTCGCAAGTTCCCCCTTGGTTAGGTCCTTCCCACCTCTAGATTTAAACGGACAGTACTGGACTTTGATTCAAGGCCTGGCGCATAAAATAAACAATATTCAAAAGAAGTCTGATGCCAATGTATTTGTGCCTCAATCATGGCAACACTAGGACCAAAATAAAACTGTAAGATGCAGTATCTAATGGTTTGGCTAATTTCAGTTTGTGACCAAACAAGCAAGTATAGTGTAGAGAGAATCATTGTACCATCTAAATCGCTGTTAAATATATTCTCTATAACCAATATTGTATTTTCAGATTTTTGAAGCTTGTGTAAAAAGCAAAAGCCAAAATTAAGAAATAACACACAGAACAGATTTACCACTTCTTAGACCTGCTTTCAATGAGAATGACAGATCTATAACTCACACTTCTATGTGAATTTGGTCAGTCTCCCAAAAAGTTCTAAATGAATAAACAACTTTTGTTTTAGATACAACAGTAGGCCACCCTAGTCCTGAAGTTAATGTTTTTTGATTTAACCGACTTGGAAGACCAGGTGTGTTGAATTTAGGCAATCACTGAACAGATCAATTAACTCAGTTGGTCAGGTGTCAAATCAAATTTGATCGGTCACATACACGTGTTTAGCAGATATTATTGCGGGTGTAGCGAAATCATTGTGCTTCTATCCAGGTGTTGTCCCTAGTTGGAACAAACACCTCCAGGAACAGGGTTGGCTACTGCTGCCCTAGGACCATTCTGTTTTTTATTTTATTTTAAATGTAACCTTTATTTAACCAGGCAAGTCAGTTAAGAACAAATTCTTATTTACAATGATGGCCTACCCCTGCACTGCCCTATGGGACTCCCAACCACAGCCAGATGTGATACAGCTTGGATTTGAACCAGGGATTGTAGTGACACCTCTTGCACTGAGATGCAGTGCCTTAGACTGCTGCGCCACTCGTGTGTCTGTCTACAACACATGGGTTCATTGACACTGTAGGTTGTGTTTTCTCAGTGAGGATTTTATTGATTCTGTACGGCATCAAATAATGAGATGGAATTAGACAAAACATTTCCATGCATCTCCTAGTGCATATAACAGGTTGGGACAAACTTAACATGTTTAACCTTTGACTTTGTGGTGAACCACTCTTTTAAAACTGCAAGTCAGTAAAGCAATGAGCAAACATGCCATAGCACGTGAGTCAGCCCATGTTCCGAAGAGAGAACACCGGTTCTACTGTAACCGGTGAGTTCTACGGTTACAGTAGAAAAAAAGTCAAAGGGCAAAGTAATGGGCTGCAAGCTATTAATAGGAGGTCAAGAAGACTGTGCTCAGCGCTAAAGGAGAATAAAGTGCAGGCCTCAGTGAGGAGCACAGCAATGTAGCCGACTGCTAGGCAGGCCAGGCAGCAGCAGGGCTCTCACAGCCACCCGTGTCAAATTATCATCCAAACCTGAACTGTACCGTGCTGGCCTTTCCAGCATGATTACAGCAACTAGGCCAGTGCAGTACAACTCTGATCAGCAGTGTCAAACGTTGAGGCCTAAGGGAAGAGCACACAGGCGTGTCTGACTGCCAGGCAACTCTCACAGGGCTCTCACACCCTTGTTGCACTATCAAGACAACCTGAACCGTTCTGTGCTATTTTCTTTTCACATTATTCTTTGAAACATGGTTCCAGCAGCTATGGTGGATGTGTAACCAGGCCAGTGCTCAGTAGCGTGAAAATGGTGCAAGAACAAGGCTCCAGAGCAGTGTGGTGAACAAGGCTCCAGAGCAGTGTGGTGAACAAGGCTCCAGAGCAGTGTGGTGAACAAGGCTCCAGAGCAGTGTGGTGAACAAGGCTCCAGAGCAGTGTGGTGAACAAGGCTCCAGAGCAGTGTGGTGAACAAGGCTCCAGAGCAGTGTGGTGAATAGGCATCTCACAATGTCTACAAGTTAATCCATTATTTTAAATTTGAGATTTATTTTTGAGTTTCGACAGACATACGTAATAATGTAATATTGTTATATACCATATTGTTTGTAAATATGACACTTGAGCACACTTGTTAAAACATGTTACAATGCACATCATATTCGTATATAAAAGGCATGTGATAAAACTATGTACTATTGCAAAATTATACACATTATTATAGGAGTCACAGTACAATGAAAATTGAGTGTTAAAAATATTATAAATCAGTGCAAATATTAGTTCAGTATCATTATCTACAGTATCTCTATTATAGTTCCATTTCCATTAAAGATTTTTCAAAATCAACATAATTTCATACAATTCCATGGAAAAACACAACTACACACCACTATCACAAAGGCACATGTTACATACATATAGTATTATTCATTAATTCAGTTTCCCGTTGGCTATAAATAGCTGTTGGCCCACTGTCCCTTTTCTATTAGTATGTTTTATAAAGTACCATGGTAATATTAGGGTTGCTGTCTTATCACTTTCACTGGCATGGTATAATGCTCTCCACACAGCTGTAGGTCCACTCCTGGTGCTCGTTGATGGGCAGGACATGCTGGCACACCTGAGAGACATGACAAAGACCATTTCAAGTGAAAAACATTATTACACTTGCCCCATTGAGAAACTTGAATGCTTCTTGAAGTAACGTGTTGCTTCTGTTTCCTCTTAAGAGAGAGCAAGTGTGGTTGATCTCTCCTTTACACCCATCAACATATGTTACACAACAGGAGAAATAGAGCATTAACTGCTCAATGGAGGTCAAATCTGTCGATTTAACATACACAAATGTATGTGGACACCCATTCAAATTAGGGGATTCGGCTATTTCAGCAACACCCGTTGCTGACAGGTGTATAAAATCAAGCACACAGCCATGCCTGTGCCATGCCTGTGCCATGCCTGTGAGCTGCCCCAGTCAACTGTAAGTACTGTTATTGTGAAGTGTAAACGTCTAGGCTTCATGAAATGGGTTTCCATGGCCAAGCAGCTGTACACAAGCCTAAGATCACTGTGCGCAATACCAAGCGTCGGCTGGAGTGGTGTAAAGCTCGCCGCCATTGGACTCTGGAGAAGTGGAAACGCGTTTTCTGGATAAATGATTCACGCTTCATCATCTGGCAGTCTGACAGACAAATCTGCACGAATGCGTAGTGCCAACTGTAAAGTTTGGTGGAGGAGGAATAATGGTCAGGGGCTGTTTTTCATGGTTCGGGCTAGGCCCCTTAGTTCCAGTAAAGGGAAGTCTTAATGCTACAGCATACAATTATATTCTAGACGATTCTGTGCTTCCAGCCTTGTGGCAACAGTTTGAGGAAGGCCATTTCCTGTTTCAGCATGACAATGCCCACGTGCACAAAGCGAGGTCCATACAGAAGTGGTTTATCGAGATCGGTGTGGAAGAACTTGCCTGGCCTGCACAGAGCCCTGACCTCAACCCCATCAAACACCTTTGGGATGAATTGGAACGCCGAATGCGAGCCAGGCCTAATTGCCCAAAATCTGTGCCCGACCTCACTAATGCTCCAACATCTAGTGGAAAGCCTTCCCAGAAGAACGGAGGCTGCTATTGCAGCAAAGGTGGGACCAACTCCATATTAATGCCCACAATTTTGCAATGAGATGTTAAACGAGTAGGTTTCCACAAACTTTTGGTCATGTAGTGTACATCCCACAAACTATGAAGCCTAAAAATAATGATAAACTTTAACATTTTGCTGAATCAAGCAGAAGAAAGAATAGGAGACAGCTCAACCTCTGTCCTATGGGACAGTGTGTTCTGTGAGTACAGTATCTCACCATCTTGGTTCTAGCAGGGACCTCCACAGCGAACACACTCATCCCTCTGCTGCTGCTGCAGTTCTTACTCTGCTCGTTGTTCACGTGCACCGTCACCTTCTGGTTGGTCTGCAATAGTATAGAGGGGAGATTTTACATGAACTGTTACATAAAGAACAATAGGTAATGTCATGGAGTCTTTAGCCCATTGCGAGTGCAGCGTTTAGTCTGGTTTAACCAGGTTAACATGATGGCCCAGCGACTGGGGAAATGGGCTGGTGGTAGCCTAAGTAGGTGGACAATTCAAACGAGTTCATTTAACCATGCATATGGATTGCTACATTTCCTTTACGAGCTGTGATACCAAGCTTGCTACAGTATTTCCTTACTAAACCCTCAACCCTGACCCTTCACTGCTGGCTACAGTATTTCCTTACTAAACCCTCCACCCAGACCCTTCACTGCTGGCTACAGTATTTCCTTACTAAACCCTACACCCAGACCCTTCACTGTTGGCTACAGTATTTCCTTACTAAACCCTCCACCCAGACCTTTCACTGTTGGCTACAGTATTTCCTTACTAAACCCTCCACCCAGACCCTTCACTGCTGGCTGCTTTCACTACGAAGCTAATTTGAAAAAGTATAACACATACCTCCTACAGTATAGTATTACCAGGTACATGGAGAAAAACAGTCGACTAAATCAAGAAGAAATTGCAGCACTCTGATGATCTTAATGCTCCACACATAAACTATTCTGCCCACTATGTGTGACCATAAATGCTCACAGTGTGGATCCTGTTGCCATGTGAATGGAGGCGTAAGCTGCATATCAATTACAGCATTATGTGATAATGGACTCACTCCTCAACAGTTCCAGACTAGCAGCAATGTATGACGTTGGAGGTCTAATGTACACACATTTCTCAAATCAAATGTTATTTGTTACATGCGCCAAATACAACAGGCGCAGCAGACCTTAGCATGAAATGCTTACTTACAAGCCCTTAACCAACAATGCAGTTAAGAAAATATTTACTAAATAAACTAAAGTAAAACTTTTTTTTTTTAAGTAACACAGTAAAATAACAATAACGAGGCTATATACAGGGGGTACCGGTGCCGAGTCAATGTGCTGGGGTACAGGTTAGTCAAGGTAATTTGTACATGTAGGTAGGGGTAAAGTGACTATGCATAGATAATAAACAGCGAGTAGCAGCAGTGTAAAAACAAAGGGGACGGGCATTTATTTAATTGTTCAGCAGTCTTATGGCTTGGGGATATGGGCCTTTTGGACCTAGACTTGGCACTCCGGTACCACTTGCCGTGCGGTAGCAGAGAGAAGTCTATGACTTGGGTAACTGGAGTCTGACAATTCTTTGGGCCTTCCTCTGACACCACCTAGTATCTAGGTCCTGGATGGATGTGATGTACTGGGACGTATGCACTACCTTCTGTAGCGCTTTACGGTTGGATTCCGAGAAGTTGCTATACCAGGCGGTGATGCAACTGGTCAAGATGCTCTCAATGGTGCAGCTGCAGAACTTTTTGAGGATATGGAGACCCATGCAAAATCTTTTCAGTCTCCTGGGGGGGAAAAGGCATTGCAGTGCCCTCTTCACGACTGTCTGGGTGTGTTTGGACCATGATAGTTTGTTGGTGATGTGTAAACCCTCGATCCTTTCCACTACAGCTCTGTCGATGTGAATGGGGGGGGGGGGGGGGGGGTGTTTGGCCCTCCTTTTCCTGTAGTCCACGATCACCTCCTTTGTCTTGCTCACATTGAGGGAGAGGTTGTTGTCCTGACACCACACTGCCAGGTCTCTGACCTCCTCCCTATAGGCAGTCTCATTGTTGTCGGTGATCAGGCCTACCACCATTGTGTCGTCAGTAAACTTAATGGTGTTGGAGTTGTGCTTGGCCAAGCAGTCATAGCTGAACAGGGAGTACAGGAGGGGACTAAGCACACACCCCTGAGGGGCCCCCGTGTTGAAGATTAGCGTGGCAGATGTGTTGTTGCCTACCCTTACCGCCTGGAGACGGCCCGTCAGGAAGTCCAGGATCCAGTTGCAGAGGGAGGTGTTTAGTCCCAGGGTCCTTAGCTTAGTGATGAGCTTTGTGGGCACTATGGTGTTGAACGCTGAGCTGTAGTCAATGAACAACATTCTCACATAGGTGTTCCATTTGTCCAGGTGGGAAAGTGCAGTGTGGAGTGCGATTGAGATTGCGTCATCTGTGGAACTGTTGTGGCGGTATGCAAATTGGAGTGGGCCTTGGATTTCTGGGATGATGATGTTGATATGAGCCATGACCAGTCTTTCAAAGGACTTCATGGCTACCAACGTGAGTGCTACGGGGCGGTAGACATTTAGGCAGGTTACCTTCACTTTCTTGGGCACAGGGACTATGGTGGTCTGCTTAAAACATCTAGGTATTACAGACTCGTTCAGGGACAGGTTGAAAATGTCAGTGAAGACACTTGCTAGTTGGTCCGCGCATGCTCTGAGTACACGTCCTGGTACTCTGTCTGGCCCCGTGGCCTTGTGAATGTCGACCTGTTTAAAGGTCTTCCTCACATCTGCTATGGAGAGCGTGATAACACAGTCGTCCGGAACAGCTGGTGCTCTCATGCATGTGTCAGTGATGCTTGCCTCGAAGCAAGCATAAATCAAATCAAATGTATTTATATAGCCCTTCGTACATCAGCTGATATCTCAAAGTGCTGTACAGAAACCCAGCCTAAAACCCCAAACAGCAAGCAATGCAGGTGTAGAAGCACGATGGCTAGGAAAAACACCCTAGAAAGGCCAAAACCTAGGAAGAAACCTAGAGAGGAACCAGGCTATGAGGGGTGGCCAGTCCTCTTCTGGCTGTGCCGGGTGGAGATTATAACAGAACATGGCCAAGTTGTTAAAATGTTCATAAATGACCAGCATGGTCAAATAATAATAATCACAGTAGTTGTCGAGGGTGCAGCAAGTCAACATCTCAGGAGTAAATGTCAGTTGGCTTTTCATAGCCGATCATTAAGAGTATCTCTACCACTCCAGCAGAAACAGCAGGTCTGGGACAGGTAGTACGTCCGGTGAACAGGTCAGGATTCCATAGCCGCATGCAGAACAGTTGAAACTGGAGCAGCAGCACGGTCAGGTGGACTGGGGACAGCAAGGAGTCATCATGCCAGGTAGTCCTGAGGCATGGTCCTAGGGCGCAGGTCCTCCGAGAGAAAGAGAGAATTAGAGAGAGCATACTTAAATTCACACAGGACACCGGATAAAACAGGAGAAGTACTCCAGATATAACAAACTGACCCTAGCCCCCCGACACAAACTACTGCAGCATAAATACTGGAGGCTGAGACAGAAGTGGTCAGGAGACACTGTGGCCCCATTCGATGATACCCCCAAACAGGGCCCAACAGGAAGGATATAACCCCACCCACTTTGCCAAAGCACAGCCCCCACACCACTAGAGGGATATCTTCAACCACCAACTTACCATCCTGAGACAAGGCCGAGTATAGCCCAAAAAGATCTCCGCCACAGCACAACCCAAGGGGGGGTGCCAACCCAGACAGGAAGATCATGTCAGTGACTCAACCCACTCAAGTGACGCACCCCTCCTAGGGACGGCATGAAAGAGCACCAGTAAGCCAGTGACTCAGCCCCTGTAATAGGGTTAGAGGCAGAGAATCCCAGTGGAAAGAAGGGAACCGGCCAGGCCGGCCAGGCAGGACCAAATCAGAAAGATAGGTAGGAACAAGCCCATGTAATGCTTTGTAGGTTAGCCGTAAAACCTTGAAATCAGCCCTTGCCTTAACAGGAAGCCAGTGTAGGGAGGCTAGCACTGGAGTAATATGATCAAATTTTTGGGTTCTAGTCAGGATTCTAGCAGCCGCATTTAGCACTAACTGAAGTTTATTTAGTGCATTATCCGGGTAGCCGGAAAGTAGAGCATTGCAGTAGTCTAACCTAGAAGTAACAAAAGCATGGATTAATTTTTCATTTTTGGACAGAAAGTTTCTGATTTTTGCAATGTTGCGTAGATGGAAAAAAGCTGTCCTTGAAACAGTCTTGATATGTTCGTCAAAAGAGAGATCAGGGTCCAGAGTAACACCGAGGTCCTTCAGTTTTATTTGAGACGACTGTACAACCATTAAGATTCATTGTCAGATTCAACAGAAGATATCTTTGTTTCTTGGGACCTAGAACAAGCATCTCTGTTTTGTCCGAGTTTAAAAGTAGAACGTTTGCAGCCATCCACTTCCTTATGTCTGAAACACATGCTTCTAGTGAGGGCAATTTTGGGGCTTCACCATGTTTCATTGAAATGTACAGCTGTGTGTCATCCGCATAGCAGTGAAAGTTAACATTATGTTTTCGAATGACATCCCCCAAGAGGTAAAATATATAGTGAAAACAATAGTGGTCCTAAAATGGAACCTTGAGGAACACTGAAATTTACAGTTGATTTGTCAGAGGACAAACCATTCACAGAGACAAACTGATATCTTTCCGACAGATAATATCTAAACCAGGCCAGAACTTGTCCGTGTAGACCAATTTGGGTTTCCAATCTCTCCAAAAGAATGTGGTGATCGATGGTATCAAAAGCAGCACTAAGGTCTAGGATCATGAGGACAGATGCAGAGCCTCGGTCTGATGCTATTAAAAGGTCATTTACCACATTCACAAGTGCAGTCTCAGATGCTATGATGGGGTCTAAAACCAGACTGAAGCATTTCGTATACATTGCTTGTCTTCAGGAAGGCAGTGAGTTGCTGTGCAACAGCTTTTTCTAACATTTTTGAGAGGAATGGAAGATTCGATATAGGCCGATAGTTTTTTTATATTTTCTGGGTCAAGGTTTGGCTTTTTCAAGAGAGGCTTTATTACTGCCACTTTTAGTGAGTTTGGTACACATCAGGTGGATAGAGAGCCGTTTATTATGTTCAACATATGAGGGCCAAGCACAGGAAGCAACTCTTTCAGTAGTTTAGTTGGAATAGGGTCCAGTATGCAGCTTGAAGGTTTAGAGGCCATGATTATTTTCATCATTGTGTCAAGAGATATAGTGCATAAAAGGCATTTAGCCTGTCTGGTTGGCTCACGTCACTGAGCAGCTCGCGGCCTGGTTTCCCTTAGTAGTCCGTAATAGTTTGCAAGCCTTGCCACACCGACGACTGTCAGAGCCGGTGTAGTAGGCTTGTAAAGAATTCCCTACAGGTCAAATTTACATACAGAAATATGTAAAAACAGACTTGGTTGAAAGCGGATCAGATAAATGAAGATACCTCCATGTTTTTTTCTTCAACAGGCTAGTGTGTATCAAAAATATGAAGGAATCACAATTTATTTTACTTGGCAGAACGCCAGATTTATACCTTGTCAGCTCGGGGATTTGATCTTGCAACCTTTCGGTTACTGGCCCAACACTCTAACCACTAGGCAACCTGCCACCCCATAGAGCCCCACAATCATCAGAGTAAATACAGAATATCCCCTCTAGTGGCTGATCATCTTGTTGGTTAAATAAAACCTCTGAAAACACAATGCAAAAAAATCCAATACTATTTATTCTAGTCACCTTGTTGGCGATGACGGTGGAGATCCTGTGTTCTCCTCTGTAGGTGTAGACCAGGACGTTCTCCTGACCCCTGAGGGTTTTGACCTCTGACCTGGCCGTGATGGACCTCTGCAGGGCTGTGTTCAGGATCCTGTGGCCTGACTCCAGACTGACCGGCTGCAGAGTACACTGACCCTCCTCACAGTAAACATCTATCAGGAACGGACATGCCTAGGGGAGGATGAGAAGGATGGATTTATTTATACCGCACTTGTTAGACAATATTGTTAGTCAATTTGTGATGATTCAATGGAGGTATGTATTGGTCTGATATTTGATGTGCTATGGTACTGCTGAGTGCTACTGCTCTGTGTGCTGCTACTACCAGTAGCTAATACACACAAAGGAACAGTGTGTGTGTGTGTGTCTAGCACTAGGACCCACCTCCACCATCTCCAGATTGCGGTTGTAGCCCATGGCCTCCAGCGTTACCCAGAGGTCTGTGGGGTCTCCCCCCCTCTCGCTGGCCTCCATCAGGTTGAGCTCCATGAAGCCCTGACGACTGAGCTGGTTCTTCCGGGTGTCAAAGTTCTCTGGGAGGGAGTCACATAGAGGAGTCATGAACCACTTGAAGAATCAATTGAACCAAATTCAACTAATACACCGGACAGGTAGTGTGTTCTTTAAGGCCGAGTCAAACTGCCATCAGACTCAATCTAAACAATAATCATTTCATTTTCAAAACAGCCTGGTTTGACTCTAGCCAAAGCATTGATTAAAGAAAACACGAGCAGCACAAAGCAGGAACAACACATGACCTGGTGGCATACGATAGCAGTCTACTATATTATCCATTTGTATAGATCAGGTATATTTCACCTTTGCAGACAGCCCATGCTTCCTCATCACAGTTCTCTCCACTGGTCCTGAGCTCAAAGAAGTTGTACTCCTCCAGACTGAGGAGGCCGTTCCCATCCAGGTCTATCACCTCAAAGATATCAGACAGCGCCCCCCTGTGGTAGGAAGGAAGCATTGTCCAGGTCAGCAACAATCCTCTTCACAGATATAGAGCGGCACATTTGATATGTACTGTGGACATTAATACACAACATCCGGCACCTTTCACATTTGATATGTACTGTGGACATTAATACACAACATCCGGCACCTTTCACATTTGATATGTACTGTGGACATTAATACACAACATCCGGCACCTTTCACATTTGATATGTACTGTGGACATTAATACACAACATCCGGCACCTTTCACATTTGATATGTACTGTGGACATTAATACACAACATCCGGCACCTTTCACATTTGATATGTACTGTGGACATTAATACACAACATCCGGCACCTTTCACATTTGATATGTACTGTGGACATTAATACACAACATCCGGCACCTTTCACATTTGATATGTACTGTGGACATTAATACACAACATCCGGCACCTTTCACATTTGATATGTACTGTGGACATTAATACACAACATCCGGCACCTTTCACAATAATACAAATATTTTGCCTCTGATAATGAATTTAAGGTTCACATTGTACAGGGCAACTACTAGGGACAGGACGATACCAGTACTGCTATACTTATTAGTATCGTGGCAAGGAAACAAAACATGAAGCGGATTTAAAACAGCCCTAATGTTGGAAACAAATATCATTATGTTGTCATCCAGAGTCACATCGATTTATTTTCTAACCTATAGCACACAATACTTTACATACAGCAAGTTTTTAAAGGACCAAAGAGTTTGGTCTGCTTCGAGTGTTTTCATTATGCAATGGAATAAATATAGTGATACTGGTGTTAATACTGTATAATATTACTCCTCATCATTTCTAGCAGGTGTGTAACAGTTAGGGGTGTATAACTCACCTGAAGTCCCTAGTGAGGTCCAGCTCCCCTGTGTCAGTCCTGTTGACCAGCGTGACTGGTTTAGACACACTCTTCCTGGTCCTCTTCCTCAGCCTACAGCTCGTGGTGAAGGGAAGGAGGCAGTAGGTACCAGCACTCAGCTCCCCCTTCCAGCAACACTTCTGTTTTCAGGAACAATGTTTGTTAGGGTTTTCAATTTAAGTTTTGTACATAATCACTGGAGGTGAACGGTATCACAGCTGGCCACTAGAGGTCAGTAAACATTTGAAAGAGACAGTTTGAAAGGCTATTCTCATACTATACTTAAGCAATAGGCATGAGGGGGTGTGATATATGGCCAATATACCACGGCTAAGGGCTGTTTTTAGGCACGACGCATCACTAAGGGCAGTGCCTGGACCCAGCCCTTAGCCGTGGTATATAAACCATATACCACAAACCTCTGAGGTGCCTTATTGCTATTATAAACTGGTTACCAATGTAATTAGAGCAGAAAAAATAAATGTTTTGTCATACCCGTGGTATACGGTCTAATATACCATGGCTGTCAGCCAATCAGCATTCTGGGCTCGAACCAACCAGTTTATAATTCAAATGAGAGGTTTTCACAGGTCCAAAAAGTTGCACCCGGACAGGCCGGAGGACAATTAGACCCTAACGGATCTGGGTCTCGACCAGACTCGATTGGCCCGGAGTGACAAAACAAAAAGTATGTTCATCAGTCAAGCTGGCTAGGCCTTCTAGAAGTCAATAAATTCACCTTGTTAGAGTAAAATAAACATGCTATGCAGAACCGTGGTCGATAATCAAACAGGACACGTCCCGGACCAGAGGAACAAGGTAGAATTTCAGCCCCGAATCCAATCGAGTCCACCCGGACCCATGAAGACCTCTACTACAAATATACTCTCTCGCTCTCTAAATTGGAGGTTGTTTCATTTGAAAATGGTCATCATGCATGACATTTACAATAATTAAGGACTGACCTCTTTGTCTCTTGACTCAGTGAAACACACCAAAGTAGAGTCCTCTTTAGTGTCTTTTCCTGACACCACAAAGACAGCTGTGTCCACCGACATCCAGGATGAGGGCTTTTCTAAGAAACAGGACAAAAAGGTTACATTCCAAAAAGGTTACATTCCAAAAAGGTTACATTCCAAAAAGGTTACATTCCAGTCCTCAATTGCAAATATCAAAACATTGGGGGGGTCTGATGGTCAGGGTTGGGGAGTAACGGATTACAATAAAACTAACTGTAATCCATTACCATCTAAAATATCTAGGATTACTTTTAAATTCAGAAAGGATGTTTGCGAAAAAAATATTTATGACACCTTTCTATTCTCAATGACATTCAAATCAGCATTGAAAACAGGCTCAAGTTTAAGTTTGTTCCCCCGAAGCGAGTCTGACCACAAGTCATAGAACACTATGATGACACACAGAATGCGTTTGATAGATCACGGGAAAAGAGCTGGATTAAGGCTTTTGCAGGCTACAGTCCAAGCTACGTCTTCCAATGGTGCAACTGCTGGCGGCATCCAAAGATTATACATCCAATTTGAATAAACGCTTGGAGGCATGGACGACAGCAGTGGTGTAGCTGACAGGCGATCTGGATATCACTTATTATTGATACGGTATCTACATAGCGCAATGACGTGGTGCTCCCGAGTGGCGCATCGGTCTAAGGCACTGCATCTCAGTGCTAGAGGCGTCACTACAGACCCTGATTCGATTCCAGGCTGTATCACAACCAGCCGTGATTGGGAGTCCCATATGGTGGCGCACAATTGGCCCAGCGGTGTCCAGGTTAGGGTTTGGCTGGGGTAGGCCGTCATTGAAAATAAGAATTAGTTCTTAACTGACTTGCCTAGTTAAATAAAGGTGAAATAAAAAATAAATAAACATGTGAATCAAACTGTTGCTCACTCATTTAGCTATTTGGGCCTTACAGATTGTGGTCGTATGTGTATTTTAACCCAATAATGGTTGAATTGAGGAAGTTTAAGCTGCCTATAAATCCTTGTTTTTTGCGACCAGTGGACAGCCAGTGAAAAATAAGCTCTTGCAACAGTAGCATAGTTGCGCGGATCCCAGCGGTCCACGTGGATCCTTGCCTATGGAATAAAAGTTTGAGGGAGTGTCTCTCTTCTAAACTCCTCCATGGTATTGTGATCCATACTGTCAAAAACTAGTTGAATTTAAGACCACAAGTGGGGATTTTATAGCTCAATACATTTTTTGCTGATAAGCCTAATGGACACATTCTCAAACTCGCACACTTTGTAACACTTAAACAACTGCATATTATCAGTGTCACCAACAAAAAGGTAAACAATAGGCCAATATCAAATGCAGCATATGGCATTCCTTTCACATGCAAATAGAACTTATCAGTAGTGCTCAAAGAATGCCATTCCATGAGAGCAGCAATTATTTTTCAACTCGAAGCAATGAGCCCAATCAGTCCTCCATGACAACAAAATCATCGAGAGGCACATTTTTCTTCTTCTTCTAATGCCTATTAAGGTGAAAGTAATATAAAAGTAACTGACAGTAATCAGATTACATTACTGAGTTCAAGTATCAAAAAGTGATGTCACTGATTACAATTTTGGACAGGTAACTAGTAACTAACAGATTACATTTAGAAAGTTACCTACCCAACCGTGCTGATGGTGAGGTAGACCTACCAAGACTCTGGCTAAGGTTGAGAGTCTGATGGTGAGGTAGACCTACCAAGTCTCTGGCTAAGGTTGAGAGTCTGATGGTGAGGTAGACTTATCAAGTCTCTGGCTAAGGTTGAGAGTCTGATGGTGAGGTAGACTTACCAAGTCTCTGGCTACGGTTGAGAGTCTGATGGTGAGGTAGACTTACCAAGTCTCTGGCTAAGGTTGAGAGTCTGATGGTGAGGTAGACTTACCAAGTCTCTGGCTAAGGTTGAGAGTCTGATGGTGAGGTAGACTTACCAAGTCTCTGGCTAAGGTTGAGAGTCTGATGGTGAGGTAGACCTACCAAGTCTCTGGCTAAGGTTGAGAGGTCTGATGGTGAGGTAGACTTACCAAGTCTTTGGCTAAGGTTGAGAGTCTGATGGTGAGGTAGACCTACCAAGTCTCTGGCTACGGTTGAGAGGTCTGATGGTGAGGTAGACTTACCAAGTCTCTGGCTAAGGTTGAGAGTCTGATGGTGAGGTAGACTTACCAAGTCTCTGGCTAAGGTTGAGAGGTCTGATGGTGAGGTAGACTTACCAAGTCTCTGGCTAAGGTTGAGAGGTCTGATGGTGAGGTAGACTTACCAAGTCTCTGGCTAAGGTTGAGAGGTCTGATGGTGAGGTAGACTTACCAAGTCTCTGGCTAAGGTTGAGAGGTCTGATGGTGAGGTAGACAGTGGCTGTCTGGGGGACGGTGAGACGGTATTGCAGGGACGTGATGCCTCCATCCTCCTCAAGGAAGAAACTACCCTTCATACAGGTGTGATGCCAGTCCTGGCAAAGGGGAGATGTTTTTTATTATCATAAACTGCTTTAATATCCCAGTGGGCCTTTTAACTGACATAATGTATGAAAAGCTCACAGAATGGCCTACAATCCTTGAACAATGCATTAGTGCAGGTGGTTTCAAAACAAGAGGAAACCGATACCCTGAGAAGTAAATATTAAAGGGATGCATCATGTTGAATTTGTCACAAATATAAATGATAACTCACTTGGAAATCCGTTAAACAGACAGATATAAATGGGCATGATGGCCCCACATTAAGTATGCTAATTCAGAGAGCATATTCACAATGTTATGCTTCCGCACCTTGCTTCAGTACGCAACACCAACAAGTAGACCACTAAATACAACCACCAGATGGCAGCATGGAGACAACAGCTTGAAAACAAAGGCCTCATCTAATGGGCCAGATTATTGGAAAATTGCATTGCTTTGATATATATATATTTTCAACAAAATAGTTTAAATAGTTGTCCTCCCAAAACATAACGTGATTATTGAACAATGTTTATGAATTCCATTTTTTGTTCCCGCCTGCTTTTTAAATCTCTATTACAACTGTGATCAGAATCACCTTTATTCGACAAGTACATTTAAACACACAACATTGTTGGCCTAATATTTGGGAAATTGTATCATTTGAAAGAGAGCACAAACATCCATCCCAGATGCAGATATGTACAGCATAAAAGCTCTCTCATTCCTAACCCATAGAAGACACATTCAATGAAACATAACTGCTGGTGGTCCTTACAGTCTGGAATGGCATCTTTTTAGGTGACCTGTCAATCACCAAGTTAAAGAAACAAACAAACTGTGTCTGGACAGAAAAAAATAAAAAAGAGTCGGCTCTTAAAACCAAAGCTATTTCCTCAAAGTATTTATGTTAGGTTGTAAAACATACAGCGGATCAAACCATAGAAGTCCCAATATCAAATCAGGCCACCTGCCCCGGGCGCATGTCACGTCCACTACTTTAAGGGGTCTGAAATAATTCCCCCCACAGACAGAGATCAGCTTCAGCCCAATACAGGCCCCTGTCACTCAGTCACTCTACTCTGGCCCCAGCCCTAATTTACATGGCCTCTGAGGGCCACAAGGTTTCTTGCCTCCCTTTAAAACACATTCTTACCTTGCCCTAAGACATGGCTCTAGACAGCCTTACCTATTCCCAACGATCAACCCAGAACAGGCCTGGAGCAACATACTGTACAATGAGGACCTTCCAGCAGGTAATCTCCAGACACACATTGTTTAACCTTCTCCTCCATCTGGCACTTTCCAATTACACTCCTCTGACCAGGAAGGTTCAGGGAGCACAGCTATTGTTTTTCTCTCTTTTGTTTTGTTGCAGTAAAGAAAACGAGCCACGGTGAAGTCAAAAAGAGTGCAAACAAAGAGAATGGGATCAATACCAACACTCTATACTTATCGACTGACCCAGAGTAAATTTGCCACCAAAAGGCATCACACAATGACAACAAAACAGCAACAACAATGCTGCCTGGCTCCAGGCCCTGATACCTACTAGTGGACTAACACCAGAGCAGAGCAATGGACTTCAGGGCTGTTACTGAAGTGACCTAAGGTGGATCCTTGCTCTGCTCCGATATTAGTGGGTAGGCCTAATGGGTGCACAATGAGGAACTCAGGAGGAGAACTCAAAGACAAAAGACCCCGATCTTGGTCTAACTGCAGTTACACTACCGTTCAAAAGTTTGGGGTCACTTAGAAATGTCCTTGTTCTTGAAAGAAAAACACATTATTTGTCCATGAAAATAACATCAAATTGATAATGCGCCTCTCTACACCTCTGCCGTTTCCGGCTTCAATAGTCATTTACAACATTAACAATTTTTTAATTTTATTTTACATTTATTTAACCAGGCAAGTCAGTTAAGAACAAATTCTTAATTTCAATGACGGCCTAGGAACAGTGGGTTAACTGCAGAGGCAGAACGACAGATTTGTACCTTGTCAGCTCGGGGGTTTGAACTTGCAACCTTCCGGTTACTAGACCAACGCTCTAACCACTCAATTTGATGTTATTTTAATGGACAGAAAAGGTGCTTTTCTTTTAAAAACACAGACATTTCTAAGTGACCCCAAACTTTTGAACGGTAGTATGTATATACATCGTCCCAACCGTCTCTCGGACAATTAATTATTAAGCCACATTATTTCTGTCAGAGAAAACAGACAGGTTAACCATAACCCAGTGTGTGATCGATATACATGTGAGTCCAGACTGTTCCAGGGCTGTAGTACCTGTATAGATGTGGGCTCTGCCAGCTTGACGCTCTTAGTGTTGCTGGCTGCCATGGTGATGGCGTTAGACAGTGACGACCGTCTACTACGAGCTGAGGAGGGCCGGGACGACGATCTGCTGTCTGAGAGACATACAGACACACACAGGAGAAACACATCTGTAACTTAAACAGATAAACCCAGCTAGAAGAAACCCACCAGAAACCCAGCCTTGGGCCAAGGACACCTGAAAAATATGAGCTACTCAAGCACCATCATTAAAATGTGAGACGTGATCTCAAGTTCAAACACGTTAGTTAATTCATTTGTGGAGGCATTCTAAATTACAAATTGTGCAATCACAGTCCTTCCAATCCATTATCTTGTACAACTTTCCCTCCATTGCTAATTAAAAACAGGAAATATAAATTCAATAATCTAGGGCTTGATTGTTTCTCAGACCATCGAAGAGAGATGCAGAGTAATGTGATCCGCTATACCGTCTTAACATACCAGTTAAATGAATGGCTCCACTATTAAGGTATTTGTCAAAGATCTAATGTGTATTAATCACAGGGATCTATTTTAAAGGACCAAATCACAACTGTTTAGGAAAACGGAGACAATGATGTATTGTTGAAATTGAAATTTAACCAAGCTGTTTTATGTGGGGGTAAAACAAGACTTCTAGTCAGAAGAAGCTAGTCTAACAACACCAGTGAAAAATCAACTCCAAATAACCAGTCAAAACATTTGAAGCACAAGAAAAGCCTCACATGGCCTTGGTCACATGCAGACTGTGTCAGAAGCGTGTTAACACGTAAAGGACAGATAAATCAATAGATGGATAATCCAGCCAGTATCTCACAACTCATTTATTTTTGCAGCTCTGGTTAGAGAGGCCTTCCCCTAGATGACTGTTTAATCCCTCATGGTCTCAGAGAGCAGTTGAGGGATCTCCCCAATCAATAACATGAACACAGACTGACCACTTAAAGCAACCCACTCCATCTTCACATCCCTGGCCCGCCCTGCCTGGCCCTAGCTCAGACCTGGGTTCAAATACTATTTGAAATCTTTCAAATACTTTTAGCGTACGCCTGACTGGAGCGCCAGATGGGCGGGGTCTGCAGTTTTGCAATGTCTCTATTGGTTCCATTATGCCAGGCAAACTCAATCACATCCAGTTAAAGTATTTGAAATTATTTCAAATAGTATATGAACCCAGGTCTACCCTGGGTCTCTCAGTGGGGGACGTTACACACACCCCCCCTCTGTTAACCTACCTCATAATGGAAGATATGATTACCTAAATCACAATGCTTTAGAATCCCCTCCCTACAAACAAACTGGTGTAATGGTGTGGAGATGATGATCCATGGAGTGTCTTAATGAGGTGATTTGTCATCAGGGGAGGAAAATCAATCAATAACAGACCTATTACTTATTCCTTAACACTACTCCAGAAGAGAGCACTTATAGGCTGTGTGTGTGTGTGTGTGTGTGTGTGTGTGTGTGTGTGTGTGTGTGTGTGTGTGTGTGTGTGTGTGTGTGTGTGTGTGTGTGTGTGTGTGTGTGTGTGTGTGTGTGTGTGTGTGTGTGTGTGTATAAACATGCATAGTACTGTTCTAGGCTAGCACTCCTCTACCAGAGATCTGTAGTACCTTTCTTCAGTGTGATGTCCGGCTCGGTTTTGTGAGGTGGCTGGGGGACAGTCACAGCGGTGGACGCTAAGCTCTTTGGAGGGCTGTCTAACTCGTTGCCAAAGTTCTGCCTCTTCAGCTTGGCATCAGCCTCCAGTCTCTCCAGAGCTGCAATCTGACACTGCTCTGCCGTGGACTCCAACAGTCTGCAGAACTGGGACAAAAGCAGGCAATGATATAGTGCTGTTATGTTAAGGCTGTATAATACGTGCACGCTAAAGAGTACAATTAGAGTAATACATGTAGGCCTACAGTAAAAGGGCAAGGAAAAAGTATGGTAAAAATAGCAAACTCTCATCCCAATCTCACCTCGGCATAGTCCAATTTGCCATCTTTGTTAGTATCAGCTAATGAAAAAATGGCATCCACCTCCTTGGCAGCCATCTTTTCACCTCTCTAGAAGAACAAGAAAGTTAATAATCAATTTTGAGCAACATACCATTGACTCAATTGAGCCTTTGATCTCAGTGTAAGTAAGTAACTTGTGATGACATAACACCCTTTACAGACAGACTTGTGTTTTACCTGTTTTTTAGAACACAATTCATACGGTCCCATTTTTACCACATAATTTTTGGGGACAGCCTTTTCTATCTCCCATGCACATGCCGGCAACTGTAGGAGTGGGGGTAGTCGTGAGCCCATGTGGGTGGACGTCGATTTTAATAAATCCATTGAATATACACCATCACAAAGAAATCCATTATTAATTTGTTTTCGGTCCTAAGAAACATTTTAAGACTAATACAATATATTTTTAAAAGAATAGAACAGCATATTTTGAGTTGAATGATGTTGCTGGTCTGTGCAGCCTATAGGCTATATGGCCATCCACATGAAATCATTAGTTATTATGTTCACAGACAAGGCACGATGTTCACATTCAACATATATATTTTAGAGTAGATTAAGAGTACAATGAAATATAAACAGAATAAAATACACCAAATATTTTTCCCACACAACTTGCATCACGGCAAAGTGTGAAACCGCTTTAAAGTGATATTTTGAAAACAGAGCCAAAAGCAAGCCCATGATTTTTTTAAATCCACGTTTAATGTCTTTCCTAACCTCCCTCCGCTTTGTTAGGAGCAGCCGCAGGACTTTACAATGAGAGTATCTTCATCATGATACCCATATCAAATAATAGCAATCTATATGTTTTCAAAAGCACGCGAGTGTCGTGTTTATATTTCACAACCTCCGCAGGCTTTTGAAGTTGCCTATACGCGATCAAGCAAAATAATAGGTCAAAGCTTGATTTAGGCCACATTAATGCATGCTAAATGTTTCTGATCAGTGATAGATGAGGAAACAAATAGACGTGCTATACCACCTCCACAGATTTGCCCAGCCAGAGAATTAACCAAATATACAAACGACGATTCAGAGAAACAAAATCACATTGACTGATTAAGACAAGTCACAGGCTTTTGACCAGGAGTAGGCCTAGGTTACCTAGCCGCGAGTGAAGAGCAAAGTAATCCACTTGTTAAACTACACAACATGCTGGCAAAATGTTCTGTTCAGTGCTAATGAATGAACCAACTAGAGAAGATGATCATGAGCAGCACTCAACTCATTTAACATGTCCACTGCCTAAATGTAGCCTAACCAATATCCAAACTGAGATTCTGTGAAGAAGAAAAATACATGTAACAAAAATCAGACATTGATTGATTTATCCAGATGAGTCATCAGGCTTGTCTCAAAGAAGCATAAAACGGTGCTGAAATAGTTGACCACACGCAGGTAGGCTATTCTCACTGGGCATAGATGTCAATTCAACGTCTATTCTACGTTGGTCCAACCACTGTCTGCCCAGTGAGTTGCTTCAAATGTATTAGAACAATTCGATGACTTTGGGAGTTTCAGTATAAGCAACAATTTGATGCCTTCCATTGCATCAGCCTACTTTATTTCCATATTTTCATCATTCAGTGATATTTTTTACCACAGTAATTCTTTATGGATCCATCAAGTTGTGGTTAAGAAAACAGTGCGGGCATGGGTGAGGTGACATGCCTCGTGTCAACGGTATGAAATGGCTAGCTAGTTAGCGGGGTACGTGCTAATAGCTTTGCAAGGTCTTTGGCTTTTGTGGAGCGATAGGTAACAATGCTTCGTGGGAGGCAGTTGTTGATGTGGTTCGAGCCCAGGTATGGGCGAGGAGAAGGACGGAAGCAATACTGTTACACTTGCAAAGTTTAGAACTGCCAGGAGGATAGTAGTAATGGCCGCTGCCTAGCAACCATCAAGAGTTTAAGAGCGTAGTGCGTGTCAATGCCGCCTCAGCATTACAGATACATTTCACACTAAGGCGTAGGCAGAACTTTACCACAACCATGACTAGGTCAGTTTGTGGAAATACAAGTTTAGGCTTTGATACCGGCAACATCTTTCAGATATAAAGAAAAGCCGCAAAAAAGTTGGTGTGATGCTAAAGTTAGCGGGAAAACATCTTGGTTTGAAAGGTGTATAAGTTGGAGCTATTCATGTACATATCTGCAATGTATCACACTTTCATTTCAATGTATTATACTGTACCTAGAAATATCTGGATGATGTAGAATGACTTCAATGAGGCAGTACTTACTGAAGTGAGGACTATGTGTAGTTCATTGTGTGAGATATAGCCATCTCCATTAATGTCCATCTTTCTGAATGCTCTCATCAACTCGTGCACCTCTGTCGGCCTCTCGTTCTTCACTATCTCACAGAAATCATCAAAGTTCAGCTTAGTGGTACTTGGGGTCCAGTGTTTGTTGAGAGTTGCCTGGGATGGATTTCTGCCTGCCTGCTGGAGAACTAAGATAAATAGAAAAATAATGAATTGACATATTTTCATAACAGTTGGCAATGATGATGGCTTGTTGTTCAGTAGCTACAACATTTAGTGGAGTGTAACTTCCACTAGATGTAGCCTATTCACATTCTAAGCAGGCAGTATTATGAGGTGGTGGAAGAATTCACTGATATGCATCATTTACTTAGCTACTGACTGTATGTGAACGTGATAATTGCTACTTCAGCCAGTATCACGCTAGCAGCTACATAAATTATTGCTCTCTGATTCTAAAACGAATGTCTAATGATGAGAACGTTTACTTACCACGGCATAGCTGATGTTTGGAGCTGATACTGGCCAGACTAGACCTAAATACAGTCAGGTAGGCAGCTCTGCAGTGCATGTAGAACGTTTCCTCATCAGTACATTTCTGCATCCCGATGGACTGAGAAGATGCCTGTAGAGACATTCTGTCGGAAATATATGTCAATCACACAGTTTAGTTTTCTATCTATCTATCGAACTTTAGCTAACCGGCTTACTTTAGCCAGACAGAGAACTCAGCACTGACAGCAGCATCCAGATTCTCAAAAATATGGTGGTTCGTAATAATTCAAGTCGACCAGCAACAACTAAAACGCACTTCATATGTAAAGATGTTTACCTCGTTGAGAAAAGGACTGCTTCCAACAGTTTGGACCAGAAATAACGGTAGTTTAGTTGCTATGTACACAAACATTTCGCGACGCACTGAGAAAAGGACATCGGAAGGAACAAGAAATGTGAAAGGTTCCCATATATTTTCACTTATAATTTAAATAAAACAATCATTTAAAACATATATTTAAAAATAGGTGTATTTAATGATACATATTTTTTTTTATCAATACTATATGCGAATACTTTGATATTAAAGATAAGAGATGTAATTATGACCGGCAGATAAGAATTTCGTGTTGCTCATGTTTCCGGAGGACTCAAATTCTCTTGCAAACGCTGTACGCGCCAAATTTGTTATCATTGGACTGGGCCTCTCAGAAGTTGTTTGTCAACTATCAACAACAAAATGCCGTAAGTATCTTACTATCTATTCCTTTGTGTTAGATAACTACACATTTATCAACATTATCAATGTAATAATTGTGCAAATTAAAGTTTGATTTGGAAGTAGTTGTTCTCGATAAACTAGCGAGCTCGCTACAGTAGCTATCGTTGGCTAAACAAGCCAGTCTGGGGGGGGGGGGGGGGGTACTAATTAAGCTAACAGTACTATAGTTTCTAATACACACTTTCATATTTCTAAATTATCTTCACTGTCTTTCACAGAGTCAAAAGAACACTCCGAATGGAGGACAATGACAACGTGAGTTAATGTAGAATACATCAGTGATTGTCATAAGGGAATTTGAGCCTAACTTACTGTAGCTAGCTGAATTGAACTGGCAATTTTTGGGCGTGTGAGTTCTGTTCTGCATCATAACGTTGGTGCTAATAAGCATAACCAGGAGAAAATGTAATGGGTAAATGTATTATTTGTATGTCTATGCACAAAGCAGACACCAGCCAAGAGACCTGCACCAAACAGGAGCTTCTCCCCATTGACTGGTACCTACCAGATGAGTCCAAGTGCAGCTCCCCAAGCTGGTACAGTAAGGTTCCACATCATGACAAAGAAATGACCTCAGAAAATCAACAAACAAAACAAAAAATATTTATAAAAGGTGCAGTGAAATGCTTATTAGCTCCCTCAACAATGCAGTACATTGTGCAATACCAACAATAAAAGAGTAACACGTAAAAGAAGAGGTAGTATGCAGGAGCAATAAGGCACTGGGGGGTGGTAATATGGCCAATATACCATGGCTAAGGGCTGTTCTACGGCATGATGCAATGAGGGCACTTACTACTATAATAAACTGGTTACCAATGTAGTTGGAGCAGTAACAATAAATGTTGTCATACCTGTGGTATACGGTCTGATATACCACAGCTGTCAGCCAATCAGCATTTGGGGCTCGATTCACCTAGTTTATAAATGGTAATAATTGACAGTATTTAAATATATAGCTTGTTCAACATCTATATAAAATGTTCATGAATTTGCATATTTTTGCAATTTCCATTGCAACATTTTGTACTTCAACAGGTAAAGCCAAAGCCAGTGGGGAAACTGCTAATTCCCATAAACCACAGGTGCCACAGACAGAAGTGGAAATGTGAGTACTGTAAATATCACGATGTCTCCATGTACACAACAGCAATACTGCTAAGCTAGCTATATATACACTGAACAAAAATATAAATGCAACGTGCAACAATTTCAAAGATTTGACTGAGTTACAGTTCATATAAGGAAATCAGTCAATTGAAATAAAATCATTAGGCCATAATCTATGGCTTCACAATACTGGGAATACAGATATGCATCTGTTGGTCACAGATGCCTTTTAACCTCTCTGAGATATGTGGGACGGTAGTGTCCCACCTCCCCAATAGCCAATGAAAGTGCAGGGTGCCAAATTCAAAACAACAACAAATCTCATAATTAAAATTCCTCAAGCATACAAGTATTTTAAACCATTTTAAAGATAAAATTCTCGTTAATCCAGCCACAGTGTCTGATTTCAAAAAATATATATAAAAAAAATGCTTCGCAGCGAAAGCACCACAAACTATTATGTTAGGTCACCACCAACTCACAGAAAAACACGGCCATTTTTCCAGCCAAAGAGAGGAGTCACAAAAAGCACAAATAGAGGTAAAATGAATCACTAACCTTTGATGATTTTCATCACATGACACTCATAGGACTTCATGTTCCACAATACATGTATGTTTTGTTCGATAAAGTGCATATTTATATTTTTTTAAATCTAATTTTACATTGGCGCTTTACGTTCAGTAGTTTTTTAAAACATGCAGTGATTGTGCAGAGAGCCACATCTATTTACAGAAATACTCCATTATAAATGTTGATGAAAATACAACTGTTATACGTGGAATTAGAGATATACTTCTCCTTAATGCAATCGCTGTGTCAGATTTAAAATTTTAGAAAAGCAAACCATGCAATAGCGGTTCAGACAACAAAGCAGTAAAAAAAGATATCCGCCATATTGGGTGGTCGACATTAGTCAGAAATAGCATTATAAATATTCACTTACCTTTGATCTTCATCAGAATGCACTCCCAGGAATCGCAGTTCCACAATAAATGTTTGATAATGTCCAAATAGCTTCTTTTGTTACGGCGTTGGGTAAATAAATCCAAAAGCGCGTTCAGGTCCAGCCGAACGTCGGATGAAAAGTTCAAAATGCTCCGTTACAGCCTGAAGAAACTTGTCAAATTAAGTATAGATTCAATCTTTAGGATGTTTTTATCATAAATGTTAAATAATGTTCCAACCGAAGAATTCCTATGTCTGTAGAAAAGCAATGGAACGAGAGCTAACTAACTTGTGACCGTGCCTCAGAGCCAGTGGCAATCTGCCAGACACCCGACTCATTCCTCTCTCATTCAGTCCCACTTCACAGTAGAATCAACATAACCAATATCCCACTGTATCTACAATAGAGACTGAGTTTAAAAAAACTACAAGCCTCAAATTTCCCACTTCCTGGTTGGATTTTTCTCAGGTTTTCGCCTGCAATATGAGATCTGTTATACTCACAGACATCATTCAAACAGTTTTAAAAACGTCAGAGTGTTTTCTATCCAAGGATACTAATAATATGCATCTATGAGCATCTGGGACAGAGTATTAGGCAGTTTACTCTGGGCACCTTGTTCATCCAAGCTACTCAATACTGCCCACCTGTCACCAAGAAGTTAAAGGGAGGGATGTGGATCAGAAAACCAGTCAGTATCTGGTGTGACCACCGTTTGTCTCATGCAGCGTGACACATTTCGGGAACTGGAACATGCTGTCGCGTAAGAGAGGAGCATTTGTATATTTTTTTAGTATGGAGAATTTCTGGGATCTTTTATTTCAGCTCCTGAAACATGGTACCAAAACTTTACATGTTGCGTTTATATTTTTGTTCAGTATATAATAACGTCCTGTTTGTTGAAGATGTCTCCTTTTTATTAAGAAGGGGGATATATTTCAATTGCCACACTTGGCTGATGGTCATTATGACAAATCATAATTTAATGACAGGAGACATGCAACAAAGTGGATTCATCATTGGCCGAATTATCAGTGATTTACATAGCACTAAAAATAGTTGGATAAGAGTACTTTAAGACGAGGGCAATTTCCTTCCCCAAAGCATACCCATTCTGAGTCTGTTCTATCCATCAAGACAAGCATTAGTTTTGAATTTTATAGTGCAGTCATTTAAGAGGGATCTATTTAAATGTTACCATTCAAGTATGGTCATGACGTATTTGATAGACTAGACATGCTGTCATTATGGGATATTATGAGAGTTTTAACTATAGCAGTAGTATAATCCTATATCTCTAACCTATGATTTGAATGTATTTAACACTTCATTTGGACATTTTAATTCATTTGGACCAGACTACATGCCATCAGCTCTAAACTGGAAGCATCAGTTGGAGCATTTATCAAGGCAAGGCAAGAGCTGAAGAAAATAGTGGTGAGTAAAAAATGTTTTGTCAAATTTCCCTATCGATGAAAAAATACATTTTAGTGCTTCCATCATAGCTCCAGTTTGAGTTACAGTATATGATCGCCTTAACCTTGATTTTTGCTCTGGCATTCTCAGGTCATTGCATGCACTGTAGGGACAGTTTATATTTGATGTTAAGGAGCTGCTCACCCTTTAAATATCAATCTGAGAAAAGTGATGTATTGTTTTTGGCATCAGGCTGCAGAGGGCAGCAGTGAGCTGAAGAGTTTCTTTTCTAGAGGCTCTGCTGACCTGAAGACCGAACTGAGGAGGCACAGAGAACTTGGTCAGTGGGGTTTTAACCACTTAGTATAACCATACAGTATATGGTATGATGGCAAGGGCCATTCAATAAGCTATTGTGCAGGTGTAGGCAATTAGATTAAGCAGCAAGCCGATTTTTGTCGAAGCAGATGGTCAGGGGGCCGGAACATAATTATACTGAACAAAAATATAAACGCAATGTGTAAAGTGTTGGCTTCATGAGCTGAAATAAAAGATCCCAGAAATTTTCCAAATGCGCTAATTTTTCTCAAATTGTGCACAAATTTACATCCTTGTTAGTGAGCATTTATCCTTTGCCAAGATAATCTATCCACCTGACAGGTGTGGCATATCAAGAAGCTGATTAAACAGCATCATTACACAGGTCCACCTTGTGCTGGGGACAATAAAAGGCAACTCTAAAATGTGCAGTTTTGTCACAACACAATGCCACAGTTGTATCAAATTGTACCGCAATTGGCATACCGGAACCGTTTCTACAGAATGTAATGTTAATTTCTCTACCATAAGCCGCCTCCAACGTTGTTTTAGAGAATTTATCAGTACGTCCAACTGGCCTCACAAATGCAGACCATGAGTGACCATGCCCGCCCAGAACCGCTACATTCGGCTTCTTCCCTTTGGGATCATCTGAGACCAGCCACCCGAACAGCTGATGAAACTGGGGGGTATTTATATCTGTAATAAAGCGCTTTTGTGGGGGGAAACAAATTCTGATTATCTGCGCTTTGCTCCCCAGTGGGTGTGCCTAGCTCCCAAGTTTGTTGGGCCAATGCCCACCCAGATTTACTCAATTAAACCCATTTGAGCTGGTGATTTTTTTTTTATTTTATTTTTTTTTACCCCAAAATTGAAATCTCTACCAATTTATTATAATTTTTACTAAAACGTTTGGGGGGGCCAAACAAAAATCACTCGCAGGCCGGTTTTGGCCCGCTGGCCACCTGTTGCCAACCCCTGCTATAGTGGAACTAAGTTAAGTAATGCACTGAAAAAGCAATAGTCCCTAGAATTTATGTGACAAATGTTAGTTTGGTTTGTAAACTAGATTTAGTTAGTTACTAATGAATAGTTAGTTGGGGCCAGGGGTTACTTAGAGCAAATAAATGGTTGTCAGATATTTTGTTTGTTACTTTTTATTTGTCGGTGTGCTTGTTGTCCAAAAAATGTTATGAGATTTGGAACATATTTTCAGCATCCAAAGCAGAGTCCAGCCTCAGCGTGAATGGTGCTGGCCAGAGCCGTTTGCAAGGTACGTGCTACTCTAATTATGTAATAACATTTTAAAGTGTTTAGGATAAACAATACTTTATTGACACAATCATATCTCAGATTATTTACTAAGTGTGGTAGACACTTGTAAACTCAGAAGAAAAAGAAACGTCCTCACTGTCAACTGTGTTTATTATCAGCAAACTTAACGTGTGTAAATATTTGTATGAACAATAAGATTCAACAAGTGAGAAATAAACTGAACAAGTTCCACAGACAGGTGACTAACAGAAATTAAATAATGTGTCCCTGAACAAAGAGGGGATCAAAATGAAAAGTAACAGTCGGTATCTAGTGTGGCCACCAGCTGCATTAAGTTCTGTAGTGCATCTCCTCCTCATGGACTGCACCAGATTTGCCAGTTCTTGCTGTGAGATGTTACCCCACTCTTCCACCAAGGCACCTGCAAGTTCCTGGACATTTCTGGGGGGAATGGCCCTAGCCCTCCAATCCAACTGGTCCCAGACGTGCTCAATGGGATTGAGATCTGGGCTTTTCGATGGCCATGGCAGAATGCTGACATTCCTGTCTTGCAGGAAATCACGCACAGAACGAGCAGTATGGCTGGTGGCTTTGTCATGCTGGAGAGTCATTTCAGTATGAGCCTGCAGGAAGGGTACCACATGAGGGAGGAGGACGTCTTCCCTGTAACGCACAGCGTTGAGATTGCCTGCAATGACAACAAGCTCAGTCCAATGATGCTGTGACACACGCCCCAGACCATGATGGACTCTCCACCTCCAAATCGTTCCCGCTCCAGAGTACAGGCCTCGGTGTAATGCTCATTCCTTCGACGATAAACGCGAATCCGACCATCACCCCTGGTGAGACAAAACTGCAACTCATCAGTGAAGAGCACTTTGCCAGTCCTGTCTGGTCCAGCGACAGTGGGTTTGTGTCCATAGGCGATGTTGTTGCCGGTGATGTCTGATGAGGGCCTATCTTACAACAGGCCTACAAGCCCTCAGTCCAGCCTCTCTCAGCCTATTGCAGACAATCTGAGCACCGATGGAGGGATTGTGCGTTCCTGGTGTAACTCAGGCAGTTGTTGTTGCCACCCTGTCCCGCAGGTGTGATGTACTGATCCTGTGCAGGTGTTACACGTGGTCTGCCTCTGTGAGGACGGACAGCTGATCGTCCTGTCTCCCTGTAGCGCTGTCTTAGGTGTCTCACAGTACGGACATTGCAATTTATTGCCCTGGCCACATCTGCAGTCCTCATGCCTCCTTGCAGCATGCCTAAGGCACGTTCACACAGATGAGCAGTGACCCTGGGTATCTTTCTTTTGGTGTTTTTCAGTCTCAGTGGAATGGCCTTTCTAGTGTCCTAAGTTTTCATAACTGTGACCTTAATTGCCTACAGTCTGTAAGCTGTTAGTGTCTTAACGACCATTCCACAGGTGCATGTTCATCAATTGTTTATGGTTCATTGAGCAAGCATGGGAACCTGTGTTTTAAACCCTTTACAATTAATATCTGTGAAGTTATTTGGATTTTTACAAGTTATCTTTGAAAGACAGGGTCCTGAAAAGGATGTTTCTTTTTATGCTGAGTTTAGCTTTTAAATAATTTTTTATGATGAGATCATGTGCTCTGAGGAAGGTCAATAGGGCCAAAACATTAGCAGCATCTAAAATGAAAAGCGTATCAGTGCGTGGGCTCCTCTCCTTTTGACCAATCCTATAAAACTAATAGTTGAGTTTTCTTGTCCATACATTCAGATGAGATATTTCCTGCATTGAATTGGGTTGTAATTAGATTATCATACGTTATTATGATGGTGACTTTTCTCTAGTATTCCTTAAAGGGAATATCTACAGTTCAAACAACTACAAAGCAATCACCCAGCCAGTGTTTTGGTAAATAGCTGAGGGATGGGGCTAGAGAAATGTAACCACTGAAATTTACAGAGCAATTGATGCAAGGACTGACCATCCATGAAATCAAAATGATAGTATTACCCATGTTTTTAGGCATGTTTTGTTTACTAACGAAGGAGTAAAACAAGCTTGTATTTTGAGTTCTGATGGGATATGAACTAAGCTCACGAGGCATTCATAAGTTATATTCAATCAATGGGTATATGGATGTAGCAGTCGCAAATTTACCCTTTTTAAATGAAGGGATAGTAAGAAAACAACATGTTTTGTTTATGAGCTGGTTGACATGGGTGTGATGGGTTTGAATGCAGTCACATGGACAGGCTTGGGGCTACTAGGCTTTGATCTGATCTACTACTGGGCCTATTTATCACCATTTATCCACTATTCATTCAATGTGTTTGTCTGTCTCCATTTTCCAATAGTTTTTCTATCATCTTTGGAGAAAAACAACATTTTGTTTTCCCAACACAAACACAATTTCCCAGGCAGAGAATTAATTTGATTATTTCAGGCACACATTATGCCTCCAGCAAAGCTATACTTGTGATCCAATCACATAATGGTGATTTGTGGGAAATGAATAGGGGGATTGTCAGGGAAGTCGGGCTTGTTTTCTGATAAGGTCGTCGAAAATTGTTTTAATTAGTTACAGTGAAGAAGCGTAACATATGTGTTGCCTTGTGGCCCCACACCAGAGGAACGTCACATTTTCTATCACATGGTGGAGCATGAAATTTATCGGTTGTGCATAAACCCCCTTACAACAACTAAGTTCGCATCGTCAAACTAGATAGCTAGGGGAAGATAATAGCTCCTCTGTTGCTTTGAGACACATTTTTAAAGTAAACAAGCTTTTTATTCAAGACCGTGGACAAGGCGAGCGGAGCGCTGGCCCATATCTGTGCTGTGGAGGGAGTGTGAAATCCAGACCGATGATGGTGATCGTGTCATGGAGGCATGGCTCTGCTTCCCAGTGTAAAACGTTTTAGACTCGCTGGCTATGGCATTCAGGTCCTGCATTCGTGTATGGAAAGGTGTAAGATGCTCTGAAAAGTGTAACTGCTTTGTCAGGGTGACTGCGTTCTTCTCAACCTGCATTACATTTATAGTTCGTTTTATTTATTTAGCAGTTCTGACCCTTAGGCTAGATTTAAGAGTGCACTCCATTGCTTTATAATTGATCTAAAGTGTAACAGTCCTGTCGAATATGGTAACTGCCGTGACAGATTGTTTATGTAAGCCTGCATCCTCGAGGCTAGTATAAGTTTGGGTATGTGTTTCACGGGGTGATGGGTAAAATATAGTCTTTTACAACGGTAGTAGATGAGAATGTAAATCTGACCTAATATCAGGCCTTCCCGAGGAAGTCACCAGAATGATTGATTTATAGATTTGATAAGTTCTCTCTTCTAATTAACTGTCAGCTTTTTGTGTAGTCAGTTAGTCCACAATGAATGCAATGTCATACAAATCCGATTTGGTGATTGGATTATTCTGCCTGCACTCTCCAGGAAAAGCTGATAGGCTGCCGTAAAACAAACAAACAGTTGTAGTTAAGGGGTAAAATGCTCAATTTGGGTCAAAACAATGCAGTTCAAAGACACTCTGTTAACTAATTCACAGAACTACGGGTCATATTCTGTGGCTGGAAAAGTAGAAAACGCCTGCTGAGTTGTGTGAGCTAAGCTTCCTGTTTTCAGTGTCGACACTCCAGTGTTCCAGAGAGCGCCTGGTATAAGGGAAAGCCCTAGGCGTCCTCCTCTGCTTTGTGACTAGAGCATGACTCAACACGGGGGCCCCACAAGGATGCGTCCTAATGCCCCTTCTGTACTCCCTGGCCTCACACAGTTCCAACTCCATTATCAAGTTCGCTGACGACATGACCGTAGTAGGCCTGATTACCAACAACGATGAGACGACTTACAGAGAGGAGGTAGGCACTATGACGACGCGGTACCAGATAAACAACCTCAACATCAGCAAAACAAAGGAGCTGATTGAGGACTTCAGGAGGAAGAGCCTGGTGGCTGGCCACGACCCAATCCTCATCAACGGGGCCGCCGCGGAGACGGTCAAAAACATAAAGTTCCTTCGTGTACACATCTTCGAAGAGCTGAAATGGACAAACCACATGGTTTCAGGAGGCTGAAGAAATTCTGCCTATCCCCGAGGGCTCTCCCAGTGTTATTTTCTACATTGTTGAATAATAGTGAAGACATCAAAACTATGAAATAACACATATGGAATCGTAGTAAAAAGTGTTAAACAAAAAATATATATATATATATATGACTTTCTTCAAATAGCCGCCTTAGTGACAGCTTTGCACATTCTTGGCATTCTCTCAACCAGTTTCACCTGAAATGCTTTTCCAACAGTCTTGAAGGAGTTCCCACATATGCTGAGCACTTGTTGGCTGCTTTTCCTTCACTCTGCGGTCCAACTCCTCCCAATCCATCTCAACTGGATTGGGGTCGGGTGATTTGTGGAGGCCAGGTCATCTGATGCAGCACTCCATCACTCTCCTTCTTGGTCAACTAGCCTTTATACCACCTGGAGGTGTGTTGGGTCATTGTCCTGTTGAAAAACAAATGATAGTCCCACTAAGCGCAAACCAGATGGAATGGCATATCGTTGCACAATGCTGCGGTAGCCATGCTGGTTAAGTGTGCCTTGAATTCTAAAGAACTCACCAACAGTGTCACCAGCAAAGCACCATCACGCCTCCTCCATGCTTCATGGTGGGAACCACACATGCTGAGATCATCCGTTCTACTCTGTATATTACAAAGACAGTGGTTGGAACCAAAAATCTCAAATTTGGATTCATCAGACCAAAGGACAGATTTTCACCGGTCTAATGTCCATTGTTCGTGTTTCTTGTCCCAAGCAAGTCTCTTCTTATTATTGGGGTCCTTTAGTAGTGGTTTCTTTGCAGCAATTCAACCATGAAGGCCTGATTCACGCAGTCTCCTCTGAACAGTTGAAGTTGTCTGTTACTTGCATTTATTTGGGCTGCAATTTCTGAGGCTGGTAACCCGAAAGAACATGTCCTCCTGCAACAAAGGTAACTCTGGGTCTTCCTTTCCTGTGGCTGTCCTCATGAGGGCAAGTTTCATCAAAGCTCTTGATGGTTTTTGCGGCTCCAAAAAGTTATTAAAATGTTCATGTCTTAAAGTAATGATGGACTGTTGTTTCTCTTTGCTTATTTGAGCTGTTCTTGCCATAATTTGGACTTTGGACATATTTGGTAAAAGACCATCTTCTGTATACCACCCCTACCTTGTCACAACACAACTAATTGGCTCAAACGCATTGAGGAAAGAAATTCCACAAATTAACTTTTAACAAGGCGCATGTGTTAATTTAAATGCA
The DNA here is from genome assembly GCF_002021735.2 of Oncorhynchus kisutch. NCBI lineage: Eukaryota > Metazoa > Chordata > Actinopteri > Salmoniformes > Salmonidae > Oncorhynchus > Oncorhynchus kisutch. The sequence goes on along the minus strand of NC_034186.2, from coordinate 13,616,602 downwards.
TTCCAGGTGACTACCTCGTGAATCTGGTTGAGAGAATGCCAAGAGTGTGCAAAGGGTAGCTACTTTGAAGAATATAAAATGTATTTTGATTTGTTTTTTTGGTTACTACATGATTCCATATGTGTTATTTCATAGTTTGTCTTCACTATTTTTCTACAATGTAAAAAATAAAAACCCTTGAATGAGTAAGTTTCTAAACTTTTGACTGGTGCTGTATTTGTATTCTAGTTTCATTCACTTCTTTTTGACCTGCACTGCTCGGAGCTTAAGAATTTCACTGTACCCTGCATTTACATCTGCGACCCTGTGCATGTGACTAAACTCACCTCATTGTTACCTGCACCGTGTTGAGAACACCAGCTCTTAGATCTGGGCTTTGAGACTGATGCTGTCTCAGGGGCCAAGCAACGCCTCAAACAGCGTAGCTCAGTACAGCGCCAGGCCAAACACCGCTAAGACAGTGGAGTCAATTGACAATATTTTAACTTTGACGTTATAACCTCTGAACCCGCTCCCTTTCTCTTCTTTCTTCAACGTGCCTGCTGAGGTGTTGCGCAGTGCTTACGGCCATTATTTAAGTTTAGCAAAAGTTTCGGTAAGCATTCTGGAGAAGTCACTTTTTGTGAGCAATCAGGGTTCAGGCAGACATAAATCCACAGGGTTGTCCAGGCATTACAAATACCCCAGTAGGGAGGACTCCTGCCTGTATGTGCTGATGACTACAGAATTGTAAAGCGAAGGCCATAATAATTCTGAGGCAAGTTTCCCTCAGCAGAAGGTATTGATTATTTGTGTGTGGTGAGAGATTTGGAAAATTCAATTAAAGGAGTTGTGCAAAGGATTCGTAAATTCTCCCTCCGACCTGTACAGAGACATTTGTTATGATCTAAATCAATGTTGCACTTCACAATATATTTTCTTAGAAGCATAAAAATAAATAACATGTAAACAGATCTGCTTACTACAGAATTACATTTTATTTTCTCAGAAGCATTTAGTCATGGGCAACCCACTGACACGCGCACATCTTCTGGGCAGTAACAGATTTTTATTGCCATTTTTCCATAAGAAAATCCTATATAATGTGAATTTTGAGGTGGGGAAAAAATGGGGAGAAAGGGGACTGCTCAGCAGTATAAAAATTGATCAGGCCATAGATGGGTCCATGTGGGGGAAGATTTGTATGTCAGCACAGCAGTAATGGGGTGTATTAAAGACAGGATTTCTTAAATGTAATCAAAGCGCTGGGGTGGTTTCCCAGGGCTTTGGCCCAGGCCTCACCACGATCTAACACATCAATCCTCTCATCAGACACATGGCACCTGCTTGGGAGGAGTTTTATGCTTTTTGATTAAACGCACAGCTGTAATTAAAGAGCCGTGATATACATTTTGGTGACAACTGAAGCCGGGCTGCACTGCTGCAGCCTCAGACTACGCATTCCTTCAGATATGATTTCAGTCGTTTTGGATTTTGTCCTCCAGTGAGAAATTATTTACAAAAATTCCACCTCTGGTAATATTGTTAACTTTTAATCAATTAGGCAAGTATTTAGTAACATCTGTATTTCACTTGTAAATCAAACCACTTAAGCCTACAGATTTATCTGTTTGTGAATGGCAGTGCTCTGAGTGAAGTTAATACTGTATTCTCTGAATTATTCATTTTCTCTACAGGCGTTGTCCAGACTGGCAGCTCCTCTGATTTCCTGAAATCCATAATGGCCTTATAAAGGTACAATGACTCAGATGGAGCCTATAGCTTTGTCTTTATGAATCGGGTTTAAAGATCCATTATACTGTAACACATTGTTCAATTGTCATCACACGTTACTTGTTTGTTTCCTCCTAGTAGAGCTACATGAGTCAGTATGTCTTCCTATTGAGTCTGGTGATATTGCATTACTGTGTAACAGACAGCAGGGTTGCACTCATGGTTTCCCCTCTGACGTCCCCCTTGTAGGTTTCTACTTAGGGAGCCCCTCAACTCAACTCTCAACAGACCGACGGCAAATGGAATAGCAGCTCTGCCTTCTCTCACGCGGTGGTGTACATGTTTCCTCTTCGGAGACGGCTGGGTGATGAATATAGAATCTAAGCTGTCATTTGTGAGGCAGAGGGATGTCTCGGAGGCTGCCTGTCAGTCATTGGGGGGAATGTGTCAATGTAAAACGCCTTAGACATCAGACAGGTTTACGCCGAACCCTCACCGCTGACAAATGTTGACTCTACAATAACTGCGGCTATACAGTGCTGAGAAAATGTTCTTTCAGTGAGCGAACGCCCTCGTCCCATTAGACCTGATGCTATATGAAATCCACCCCCACCATGTCCTCTAGCTACCTTGAAAGGTGAAGGAAACTGGAATATAGGCTCTGAGAGGCTAGTGCACACACACACTTCATTCTTTGGCTCTTTCTTTCTTTCTCTCTCTTTGGCTGTGCCAGGGAAGGCAGAGGGCCTCTTACAGCCTGAGAGACCTAAGCAACAGCTGGTGTGCACAGACACATTTCCTATTTCTGCCCAAGGTGGATCATGTAACTCTCACTCTATCAGCCTTGGAGGCCGTGTGAAGGACAAAGCAAGCACATCCATAAACAAAACTAATGTTTTCATACAGGACCTCTGGAGGTAAAAGAGGGGACCCTTGGCGGTCTTACACCCGCTACTTCAACCCACCTTGCCTTCTACCCCCATCACCTTAGACCTCTACCACACTAACCCTTTCCTCCTAGAGGGTCCCACTCTCCCTGGGTCTCACCCCCCCCCCCCCAGCGCTCCACTCTTCATTTGACTGTGGTGCATGAAGCGGGTGCGGCAATGACGTTACCTGTGACTCGTCCTCCCTGTCCCAACTGACACATGTTAAAACTGGAGCATCGGTACATTGCTGCAAGCAAACCATCTGTCTAGAGACTACCTTCCTCCCAGTTGATCCACAGTAGTCATTTTAAAGCCACAGGCCCCTGGTTGTCCCACCCTTCATATTATAGGATGCAGGGCCAGTGGCTGCAGATATAGTGTAGCAGCGGCCCTCAGTGACCCGATAACATTTATAGTAGTAATGGATTTTTTTAATGGCTGTCATTAACTCACAGGCAGAGAGGGGAAAGATTGCTTGTACTGTTTTTTTTTCCTGTGGTATTTCAGCTTTATGACATTATGTTCAGATATGTCATCTTCCATCATCCTTGTTTGAGGGCCTGTCTGACCTGCCACTGCTTTTTTTGTGTTGAAATGCATAGCCCTTTGTGCTTTGTGGACTCCTTGTTTTCCAATTGGCTCATTAATCCCCCTTCCTCTCTCTCCCCTGTAACTATTCCCCAGGTTGTTGCTGTACATGAATGTGTTGAGTCAACTTACCTGGTAAAATAAAATTGTCTAGGTGTTGTAATGAATTTTTCAGCTAAATTAAATGGTTGTAAGACATGGTTTGGCTCATTATTGTCTGGCTACAACATACCGCAACACTGTTACAACCAGTGATTGAGCTAGCTTGGAGAAGATGGACACTGAGGATTTTATTGAAACTGCTTTTGACAGATCGAGTCTGTGCTGGCAATATGGCTGTAAAATAAGGGTTATTCAAGAATTCATATCAGGTGATTTTATTTTAAGACAAATACTCTATTGGTACAAAATAAATGTAATGCTGTTACATACATTTGAAAAACAGTAAAGTAAAAAATAATCATGCTTGATGTACATAATTAGGCATTGACAAAACAGCAACCATTCATGTTGACAGGAGGGTTCTCTAGAGAATAAAGATTCTAAATGATTGGCCCTAGACTGGTAGTTGGTCCATGGGCCTTATTGCTAATTGACTGAAGCACTGTGCTTAGTTAGTTTTTCTGTTGGGTGGTGACCACCCAGTTCTGTTTTTTCCACCCTTATAATTACTCAGTTATCATCTGGTCTCTACCTCCCAAATGATTACTCTTATCATCTGTTCCCTACCTCCCTAATGATTACTTAGTTACTTTTCTTCTGGTTCTTCCTCACAGATTGTGGTGGCTCGGCTATCTGGACAATGTTGAAGTAGAGGAGGAGGCCCAGGAAGTGTAGGTAGGAGAACACAGACACCAGGAGGGGAAACAAATCAGGCAGCTGATCCGGAGGGGCCAAAGACACGCTCATAAAGCTCAAACCAGCCATAGCCGTGATGGAGAAATAGAACTGCAGGAGAGATGGACAGAGAGTTCAGTTCATTCTTTTTCAAGGGAATTGAGCCATCACAGGATATGAGACAAGCCCCCCCCTCTCAGCCCAGAAGTGGGGCTCAAAATTCGATATAAATTCCAGTCAAATCAGAAAGTAAATTTGACAAGGGATTCAAATTGATAAATGAAGCCCATCTAAATAGATAATTAAAGTATTTCCTTGGCCCAAGTCATGACTATTCAAACTAGACCAGACTGAAAAACATTTTTTTTAGACCTCACATGACCATCCCTCATCACAAGCTGACGTTTATTTTAGTCCTGACCGGTGCGTCCAGAACGGAAAGGCAAACAGTGTTAGTAGCAGGATCAACATGAACATGTCTATTTGGGACCTGCGGACCCAGGGATCAGTGAGGGTAGGTGTCGTAAGCACCTCCGGATGAGACCAACCCCATGAAACCCTAGCCCCATCACTGGGCCTCCTTATTTACGCCTCTTGTGTAAATAAATGTATCTAAGCAAACCTGTGTTAATGACTCTATAAAAAGACACCTTCCTTCTGATCTCACACAGCTCTGTCTGGTGGCGGTGTCTGGCTACGTCCCCATCCCATACCCTATAGAGTGCACTACTTTTGACCAGGGCCCATCCTATTCTCTGTGTAGAGCCCTATGAGACCTCTGGTCAAAAGTAGTGCAGTATATAGGGAATAGGGTGCTATTTGGGATCCCCCCTGCCCATATGTCACTAAAGGAGGGGAGGGTGCAGAGCTGGCCGGGGCCAGGCACTTCAGAGATGCCTGTAACTTAAATAAGTGATAAATAATACCTGGCAGTGACTTTCATCTGGCAGGTAGCCTCGCGGTTAAGCGCGTTGGGCCATTAACTGAAAGGTTGCTGGTTTGAATCCCAGAGCCGGCAAGGTGGAAAAATGCCGCTCTGCCCTTGAGCAAGGAAGTTAACCCCCAACAACAACTGCTCCCTAAGCACACATTTCGGTTGAATGCATTCAGTTGTGCAAATGACTAGGTATCCTCTTTCCCATCCCAGACAGCCTACACAGCTTACAGTACAGTGGCACATGATCTTTATTTATACAGTTGGAGAGATATCCATATCTTCTCACGCTGATGCCATTCAGGTTAGAGCCGCCGTGCTCCTGGATGTAGATACCACTTAAGACTATTAGAAACACCAGCCATAGAGACAGGCTGCTATGAAATCACTCTGACAACAACCTGATTGCCAGTTAATAAGAGGACCACAATGGAAAGTCTTGACTTTGTGTATATAATCCTCTGTCATTTTGGTACATGTCTTTTTTTGCCTGATGTGGCCTCTTTGTGTATTTAAAATGGTCATAAAATCTAAATTAGCTCATCTCCCTACTTACGTGTGCAAGGTAAAGGTAACTAGACAGACAACATTGCAACTATCTTCCTGGTAAAGCAAACTGGGTCACACTTTATTTGGATAGTCTGGATTTTTCATCCTCATACGATCTGTTGTAAGGGTTATGGTTAGGATAACGGCGAGGTTTAGTTAATGTTACTGATTAGTCTGTAGAGCATCTACAGATGTACTATCCAAATAAAGAGTTTGCTTTGCAATCTGATACATTTCTTGCTATGAATAAATGATGACAGGCATATGGGGTAGTGCAATGTGAAAGGGAATTTGTTTACACCACCAGGCCACACTTACTTTCCACTTGGTGACTCTGCCGAGGTCCATGCGAGGCATGCAGATGAGGAGGCGGCGGTAGGGCCCCAGACGCAGCTTGTCCTCTGAGCAGTGCTCAAAGGCTGAGAGCAGGTAGATGGAGAAGAACAGGAAGGCCAGGGAGGTGACCACGTACGGCACCAACAGGCCATCCTTCAGAAACAACGGCAGCATGCTGCAGAGGGAGGGGAGGACGGGGAGGGAGAGAGTACAAGAACAATGTAGCCTCAAACACAGCTGTACTAAGGCCTACTTAAATCCAACAAAACCCCATCCATTCATTGGCAAAACACCTAAAAAGATGTTATAAATACATACTTCGCCAATCCAACAAACCCAGTGCATTCAGATGCTCTTATAATAACTGCTTAAGCAACCATTTGACTAAATTATGCAACTATGTCTTCAATTTACCCAAACAAGCTGTACACTATATACAGTGTATTCAGACCCCTTGACTTTTTCCAAAACATTTGACGTATACAGCCTTATTCTAAAATGTATTATTGTTTTTCCCCCCTCAATCTACACACAATAGCCCATAATAACAAAGCAAAATGTTGTTTTAAAAAAAATATTTGTTCAAATGTATTCAAAATAAACTATCACGTTTTACAAAAGTAGTAACATCTGACAAAAATATCTAAAGACACTGAAACAGTCAACTTTGTGGATATTAATATTTGTGTCATTCTCAAAACTTATGGCCATGACTAAGTGCTGTTATTGTGAAGTGGAAACGTCTAGGAGCAGCAATGGCTCAGCCGCGAAGTGGTAGACCACACAAGCTCACAGAACGGGACCACCGAGTGCTGAAAGCGCGTAAAAAATTGTCTGTCCTCAGTTACAACACTCACTACCAAGTTCCAAACTGCCTCTGGAAGCAACGTCAGCACAATAACAGTTTGTCGGGAGCTTCATGAAATGGGTTTCCATGGCCGAGCAGCCGCACACAAGCCTAAGATCATGCGCAATGCCAAGCGTCGACTGGAGTGGTGTAAAGCTCGCCGCCATTGGACTCTGGAGTAGCACTGAAAATGCCTTCTCTGGAGTGAAATGACGCTTCACCATCCGGCAGGCCGATGGACAAATCTGTTAAGTTTGGTGGAGGAATGGTCTGGGCCTGTCTTTCATGGTTTGAGCTAGGCCCCTTAGTTCCAGTGAAGAGGAATCTTAACACTACAGTATACGATGACATTCTAGACGATTCTGTGCTTCCAACTTTGTGGTAACAGTTTTTTGGGAAGGCCCTTTCCTGTTTCAGCATGACAATTCCCTGTGCACAAAGCGAGGTCCAGACAGAAATGGTTCGTCGAGATTGGTGTGAAAGACCTTGACTGGCCTGCACAGAGCCAATACCTCAACCCCATTAAACACCTTTGGGATGAATTGGAATGCCGACTGCGAGCCAGGCCTAATCGCCTGAACTCACTAATGCTCTTGTGGCTGGATGGAAGCAAGTTCCTTCAGAAATGTTCCAACATCTAGTGGAAAGCCTTCCCAGAAGTGTGGAGGCTGTTATAGCAGTGTCCACATACTTTTGGTCATAGTGGAGTTTGGAGTGTGACTGTTTGAGGTTGTGGACAGGTGTCTTTTATACTGATAACAAGTTCAAACAGGTGCCATTAATACAGGTAACGAGTGGAGGACAGAGGAGCCTCTTAAGGAAGAAGTTACAAGTCTGTGAGAGCCAGAAATCTTGCTTGTTTGTAGGTGACCAAATACTTATTTTCCACCATAATTTGCAAATAAATTCATTAAAAATCCTACAATGTGATTTTCTTTCTAATTTTGTTGAAGTGTACCTAGGATGATAATTACAGGCCTCTCTCATCTTTTTAAGTGGGAGAACTTGCACAATTGGTGGCTGACTAAATACTTTTTTGCCCCACTGTATGACCTTTAACCTGGTCTGTTATTATTGGTCCACTATAGTTTCCCCTACTGTAGCTTCCTACCTGAAGGTGGAAGCCTGTAGAAACCAGATGGCTGGCAGAGGAAGGTCATTCAGTAGTAGGCAGACTGGCCTAGAGGCAGAAAGACAAGAGGGAGGTCATTCAGTAGCAGGCAGACTGGCCTAGAGGCAGACAGAAAAGAGGAAGGTCATTCAGTAGCAGGCAGACTGGCCTAGAGGCAGAAAGAAAAGAGGGAGGTCATTCAGTAGCAGGCAGACTGGCCTAGAGGCAGACAGAAAAGGTTACACACACTTAAATTATACACACTTTATTTAACAACAAACAACATAAGCCCTGGTCAAAAGTAGTGCACCATATAAGGAATAGGGTGCCTTCAGACACAGACCATCGCTCCCCGGGCTTCTAATTACAGAAGTACTCTTTGCGTGCAGTGGTTTGAACCAAAATAGTTTTTCAATCGTTTCGTTCTGAACAGAAGCATTCTTTTTTTCTGTTTCGTTTCACTGTTCCAAAATAAAGTTCTGGACCGTTCGAACCAACAAAAAAAATACAGGTTTATATCATTCCTTTTTACATTAGCTTGACATTCAATTACTTCACAAATCACTGCGAATAGAGCAGCTTGCTATGGAGCAGGAAATATATAGTTGTTTTAGCCTGCATGGGTGCTATCAGCTGTCTCGGCTATGGCTGTTTAGATGCGCGATGGACAGACAAGTGTATGACACGATATGCAAATACAATTTTGCGGGTGGGGAGAGGGTGGAGGATTAGGCTTGGCTTGAAGCGCTGGGCATCTTTTTATGACATGCATTATCTGAATTAGGCTCACAGAATTATACCTATGGAGTAGCAGATTCTACGGAGGAACTTTTAATGTCTTTGGACTTCCAAGAGTTGGCTTACCGTTGGACCAGAGCTAGCTAACAAGCTTGTGTGTGAAGGCTTTGCATAGGTGCCTCGTGGGACCCCCACAAAATGCCCGGAACATGAAAGAACGTTTAATGGTTCCTATGCTTTTAAAATTAAAGTTCGGTTCCAGAACAGCATAGATCCCTTTCATTCCCAGTTATAATTGTGTTCCAACAATTCCCAAAAAATAAATAATAATTTCTGTTCCCTGAACCGGTTCCAACTCCTGTTTGTATGTCCAGTTACACCCATTCCTATAGTCCCAATAATTGATTCACCACAAACAATGCCCTCCTCCTTTTCTCCACAGTCTGGCGTTCCTCCCTAAGCCCTGACATGCATTACTGATTGATTCAGGGACAGACATGTGGGAGATATATCTCAATAGTTAATAAAGCAACAATCAGCCTAATTTAGATGAATAGATCAGCAAAATCTGTAACCAAATCCCACAGCGCAGTAAAACCTAGATAGCCTAGTGATTATAGCTGCCTGTTGCTTTTTATATACTGCACTGCAGTCGGTGAGGTAAATTATTAGGAACCGCAGGCAGGAAGGCACACACGCATGCGAACACACACTCCTAATCCTCCCCTCTACTCACAAGGCAGGCAGGAGGATTGATTTCTCATGGACTTGAAAGGAGAAGAGGAAGAATGCCAGAGAGGAGTTGACCTGAAATGACATTTTACACAGGTTGGCATTACATCATTCTCTTGTTATCAAACATCAGTAAACTGTACAAAAATACTCACTTACCAAGGCAAGTTTGAACTGCCACAATGTAGGTTTCATCAAAAGTTTTATAGATGAAGGTAGGATAGCCAGGAGAGTGGTGGTCAAACTGAAAACAAAACAAAAACAGAATAATTATGTAATCTATCAACTATGATCAATCTGACCAAACAGTGAATGGCCCAGCCCTGAAACCTAACCCTCGGGGTTAAACTTAACCTTGCGGCTGCTCTGCTGCCGGCTTGTTTTAACCCAGCCTGGTCAAACCATAAGACCCCAGCTACAGTGGGGAGAACAAGTATTTGATAACCTGCAAAATCGGCAGTGTTTCCTACTTACAAAGCATGTAGAGGTCTGTAATTTTTATCATAGGTACACTTCAACTGTGAGAGACGGAATCTAAAACAAAAATCCTGAAACTCACATTGTATGATTTTTAAGTAATTAATTTGCATTTTATTGCATTACATAAGTATTTGATACATCAGAAATGCAGAAGGCAGACTGGCCTAGAGGCAGACAGAAAAGGTTACACACACTTATTTGGTACAGAAACCTTTGTTTGCAATTACAGAGATCAGACCTTTCCTGTAGTTCTTGACCAGGTTTGCACACACTGCAGCAGGGATTTTGGCCCACTCCTCCATACAGACCTTCTCCAGATCCTTCAGGTTTCGAGGCTGTCGCTAGGCAATACAGACTTTCAGCTCCATCCAAAGATGTTCTATTGGGTTCAGGTCTGGAGACTGGCTAGGCCACTCCAGGACCTTGAGATTCCTTGAGACTCCTTAGTTGCCCTGGCTGTGTGTTTCGGGTCGTTGTCATGCTAGAAGACCCAGCCACAATGCTCTTACTGAGGAGGTTGTTGGCCAAGATCTTGCGATACATGGCCCCATCCATCCTCCCCTCAATACGGTGCAGTCGTCCTGTCCCCTTTGCAGAAAAGCATCCACAAAGAATGATGTTTCCACCTCCATGCTTCACGGTTGGGATGGTGTTCTTGGGGTTGTACTCATCCTTCTTCTTCCTCCAAACACAGCGAGTGGAGTTTAGACCAAAAAGCTCTATTTTTGTCTCATCAGACCACATGACCTTCTCCAATTCCTTCTCTGGATCATCCAGATGGTCATTGGCAAACTTCAGACGGGCCTGGACATGCACTGGCTTGAGCAGGGGGACCTTGCGTGCTCTGCAGGATTTTAATCCATGACAGCGTAGTGTTACTAATGGTTTTCTTTGAGACTGTGGTCCCAGCTCTCTTCGGGTCATTGACCAGGTCCTGCCGTGTAGTTCTGGGCTGATCCCTCACCTTCCTCATGATCATTGATGCCTCACGAGGTGAGATCTTGCATGGAGCCCCAGACCGAGGGTGATTGACCGTCATCTTGAACTTCTTCCATTTTCTAATAATTGCGCCAACAGTTGTTGCCTTCTCACCAAGCTGCTTGCCTATTGTCCTGTAGCCCATCCCAGCCTTGTGCAGGTCTATAATTTTATCCCTGATGTCCTTACACAGCTCTCTGGTCTTGGCCATTGTGGAGAGGTTGGAGTCTGTTTGATTGATTGTGTGGACAGGTGTCTTTTATACATGTAACGAGTTCAAACAGGTGCAGTTAATACAGGTAATGAGTGGAGAACAGGAGGGCTTCTTAAAGAAAAACTAACAGGTCTGTGAGAGCTGGAATTCTTACTGGTTGGTAGGTGATCAAATACTTATGCCATGCAATAAAATGCCAATTAATTACTTAAAAGATCATACAATGTGATTTTCTGGATTTTTGTTTTAGATTCCGTCTCTCACAGTTGAAGTGTACCTATGATAAAAATTACAGACCTCTACATGCTTTGTAAGTAGGAAAACCTGAAATCGTCAGTGTATCAAATACTTGTTCTCCCCACTGTATGTGGGAAATGTACCAAACACTGTCTCCGCATAGGGCACCCCAACATTAGTCTAACCCTTCAATTGTCACTCACAGGGGATAGAGACACAGGAAAGGAGGGGGGCCAGGGAGGTACCTCCACTCTGAATGAAGGGGTAGGGTAGGGCAGCTGTATCAGGCCTAAAGGGCCCCTGGGGAGAGGGGTATCGGGACCCCCAACATGGGGCAAGAGGGGTGTGCTAGGGAGGTGGGGGGGGGGTCATGGTGATTTTGGGATACAGTTCCCAGATACTGTCCCACAGGTGATCCATCATGACATTTCTGTTGAGACATTTTACAGAAACGTAGTAGTAACAAGCATATACATAAATACATGATCCAGTAGTCCACTTCTATTGTAACGAGGAGTAATCCATTGTTTTATGACACATTCTACAGCAAGGTATCCCTCCCCTAAAACATTTCTATATTCACCCATGGTCAAAAAGCTCTAGTGTTTTAATTTGTTTTAAATACACTACAGTCTTAGAAGTCCAAGTTAAATCCTGGTGTTAACAGTCGGGCAGAAACGTGTCCATCCTGTGCAGAATGCACACAGCACCCCTAAATATAGCCCCATAGGTTATTCAAGCACGTACCACCATGACAACATGAGAAGGGTTCTATGACTGACTGTCTGTGTAGCATCTTCTCATTCATAAGGACCTTGGAGGAGAATTGCCCATAGCAGCTGGTAGTGATCAGTATCTCAGTGTTCAAGGGATAATCTTGTTTTCACTCTGCAAGAGAGCATGAGATGGAGAGCGTGAGATGGAGAGTGAGAGGGGGATTACCTGAAGTAGAGCTGGGTATCAGTGGACAGGATGGTCTTGATCTTTATCAGGACATTCAAGCTGCACCACGTGTTGGCCACTTTATCCTGTCAACACACTTTATCCTGTCAACACACTTTATCCTGTCAACACACTTTATCCTGTCAAAACACACACACTTTTTAATAAGAAAATTAATACGTTTCATAGCTCACTTCCTATAACGATGCAGAACCAATAGGTTGATCATATTCCTTATTGTTAGTGAAGTGTTTATTATCGATGTGAATCATTTAAATGAGTTATAAAACTCATTACAAGGGTTTTAAATTTAGAAAACCACATATGGTATGAGAGTACGCTGCTTTAAAAAGCATTCGGTTTTGAAGAGAAGGCTAATAAGTGGCATTGCTCCAAGTAATCATTTTCCAACTGAAAGTGCAATAAGAATTCCTTCTTTGCATTCCACAGTGTATTTGTACAGGAGCGCTTTGGAAGGTATTACCAGCCTCATAAATCGCCTGTCAGGTCATATGGAACGGGATGTCACTAGAAGCTATGCACTTTCTGTAAACTTGGGGACACAGGGTTAAATGTTCAGAGATAATCACATTACGATCATTTCTGCATTCTTCGGCACATTCAGACCACCCCATAGAAGAACACTGTCACAGTGTGTCCACCCACCACACCACCCAAAGCATAGTTATAACCATTGGGAAACAGATCCAAACTGTCAGCCTTAACGACGGTCTTTGCGGTTGGGGTAGCTAGCAGGAAATGGAGGACGGAGGACTGACCGTGTAATTCATGTGATTTAAGGCCTTAGCAGTTGTTCTGAGATCAGATGTTAAGACCCCCTGCTGCTTCTACTGGCTGTGATATGACACAAAGTAGAAATACAATGCATAGATCACTGTAGTCTAATCATGTCTCGTAATAGTGTGGTCTTTTCTATAGGGTGAATTTCTATGCGGTCCACTGGGCTTGCTACAGCTGCTCAGAGCACAGCTGTGTGTGTGTGGAGGTTACAGACAGGCCCAGTCAGCAGGCTGTCCGTCCTGCAGACGTCGAGGCCCCATCTCTCCTCAAACACACCCCCTGTAGCCCCCCCCCCCAAATAACGACCCTATCGGAATGTCCTCCAACGCCGCCTCGGCTGAGGGCTACACAGGAACCTGGGGTTCGGCTGCAAATGTGGGTAAGTGCCGATGGCGTCACTCTTCACCTATAAACCAGCTTGGAATTTCATAGGCTGCAGCATTTGGTGCCATTTTTGTGAAGCAGGAAAACAGGCGGTCAGAGTGCTGCGTGGTGGGTAAACGTACAACTTACCCTCCTCACCCCCTCAACCTTCCCCACCACCCCTTCTCGCCCTGTCTGCTTGTCCCAGTCCGGCTTCTGCTTACGTGCACAATTTCACAATTAGTTCAGGCAGGCTTCTCCTGGAGACCCTCGCACCACGGGGTCACCCACACTTTGTATATTATGTTTGTATCATTTCATAAATAAATAACTATAACTAACTATACTGCCAGCATGACCAACCTCACATAGCCTTTTTGGGGTGGGATAAATACAGATAAATACTTTACCCAAGAGTATAATGATATATCCCATTGACTGATCGTGGTTTTTCAGATCCCCTAACAATACAGTTTGCAGGTCCATCGGAACCCTGGTATTATGACATAACAACCATTCCTGGACCTGACTCCAAAAGCGAGCCACCGTTGGACAGTACCAGAAAATACATTTTATTGATTCTGTTTCCTTGTGACAAGAGACTGCACAAGGCTGACTGTTTAATTTTCAATTACTTCTCACATCACCGCACCTTGGGGAATGGGTGCAGGGCACAGGGCAGGCTTCCAAAACTAGAGCAGCTGGCCTTGGCCTCTGAGCTGCCAACCACCTCTACACCGCCCCTGTAACAGTGTTACCTCAGCAGCTCATCCGTGACATGCTTTCAATATGTTCTAACTAATGTCCCCAGTGTGAGCCATCACTGTCCATCAGTTTTTCATTTCCCCCCTCTGCACCTCTCCTCCTGTGTGTACATACACGCGTGTAAGTTCACTTTTCAAGCACGCAGCAGTTTAGCTGCCAACGTTTTGCACAACGAATGGATGCACTCTGACACGCATAGTGTTGGCCCTTGGCACCGAACCATGCATCACACGGCTAAAACATGGCCCCGCAATGATGTGCTGAAAATACCCTGGCAGTAAATGTGTTAGATTTATCTTTACCCCCCCCAGTCACTACGACCCCCCCTCCCCAGATAGAGCAAACCTGATCTTCTGACCTTTCACCATTTTATTCCTCTGTTTTCTTTGATCCTGCAGGAGATCCATTTCCAATTGGCTAAGCACAGAGGAATTGATGGAGGGTAGCAGGTTGTGTGTGTGTGTCTGTAAGAGCATGTAGGCTGTGAAGAACAGGAGGCGCAGCATACCACTCCTGTCTACGAGGGCAGCACTTTGTTGACTACCATAAACCTCCTCGTCTTTCTAACACCAACTGATTTCGACTTGGCAGATAGTGTGGTCTCTCAAAATTGGGCTGTGGGTGGAGAATCTGGTTTGGGTTACTCTGTTGGTCTCCAGAACATTCTACAAGCTTTAGGTGACTCACGTCGCAGAATGTTAGGGAAACCACTTGACTTGATAGTATGACTAATTGCCTTGAATACTGAAACCTTTTTGTACGTACCTCGAATAGGCCTCGCCCCACAGGGAAAAGGCGGTGCACCACCTGCAGGATCTGGCCAGGGTCAGACAGGAAGGGCAGCCAGCAGAGGGCAAAGGTCACCAGGACTGTTACAGCGATCTTGACTAGCAGGAACAGCCTGGGTGGGTGGTGGATGAGAAAACAAATGATAAAGTACACCGAACCTTTGAAACAGTCAAATACCCAAAACATAATCTTACACACGGTCTAAGATACCCAAAACTGGCTACGTTGACATGTACTGTAAAGCAGTGAAACATGATCATTCATATTGTCAATAGTATTAATTGGCTGAATCTCACATCACAACAGCTGTGAGTGGAACTATCCACATCCCATGCGTTAGCTAAAAGTCTTTCACGGTAGGTCAGCTGTAGTAGCTGAGTGGCGGTAAAGTTGCACACACAGGAACAGCCGAGGAGCTTGGGCATGGCCATAATGTCATCTGGACATATCTTCCCCTGCCCATCTAATCTAGCTATCCATTAGCCCTTGGTACATTGTTATTAGATAAACAAATGTGGGGACACTAGAAACAGTCATCCAATCTGATTGGCTCGCCTCAGTAACTCTGCTACTCTGTTTTGGAGAAAATGTAGGCTACTTTATGGGGCCATGTTTTGTGGGAAGGGCTATACAGACTTTTCTGGCTTGCAAACCGACTAGCGTTAACTGTAGCCTAAACTTAACCCTGACCCTAACCTAAATTTTAACCAATTCTGAAATTAAATATTGATTTGCATTTCAGAAAAGTCTGCATAGCCCTTTCCATGTTTTGTCCACTGGCGACAGAAAATGATTCATTCTGGGCATTACTTTAAAAACAATCATGCTGATTCAGTGAATGATGAATATAATATAATCTGATGTTTAATGCTTTTGGGAGGGATCTTAGACCATTCCTCCATACAGAATACTTCCTTGATATCCTTTATCTGCGCTTATGGACTGCCCTCTTCAATTCACAGACCGAGTTCACCTTGTATCTTTATTTACCTTTTATCTCAATATTTGCATTCTATGCACACTCACAGGGCCCTACACACACACACACTCCATCTTCTGACTCACACATACAGTACCAGTCAAAAGTTGACACACCTACTCATTCAATGGTTTTTCTTTATTTTTACTATTTTCTACATTGTGGAATAATAGTGAACACATCAAAACTATGAAAAAACACATATGGAATCATGTAACCAAAAAAGTGTTTAACAAATCAAAATTCTTCAAAGTAGCCACCCTTTGCCTTTAGAGCTTTGCACACTCTTGGCATTCTCTCAACCAGCTTCACCTGGAATGCTTTTCCAACAGTCTTGAAGGAGTTCCCAAATATGCTGAGCACTTGTTAGCTGCTTTTCCTGCACTCTGTGGTCCAACTCATCCCAAACCATCTCAATTGAGTTGAGGTCAAGTGATTGTGGAGGCCAGGTCATCTGATGCAGCACTCCATCACTCTCCTTCTTAGTCAAATAGCCTGGAGGTGTGTTTTGCGTCATTGTCCTGTTGAAAAACAAATTATAGTCCCACTAAGCACAAAGGAGATGGGATGGCGTATCGCTGCAGAATGCTGTGGTAGCCATGCTGGGGAAGTGTGCCTTGAATTCTAAATAAATCACCAACAGTGTCACCAGCAAAGCACCATTACGCCTCCTCCATGCTTCACGGTGGGAACCACACATACGGAGATAATCCGTTCACCTACTCTGTCTCTCACAAAAACCTGCAAGTGTTTTTGTGAAGACAGATTTCCACCGGTCTAATTAATGTCCATTGCTCATGTTCTTGACCCAAGCAAGTCCCTTCTTCTTATTGGTGTTCTTTAGTAGTGGTTTCTTTGCAGCAATTCGACCATGAAGGCCTGATTCACAAAGTCTCCCCTGAAAGGTTGATGTGTCTGTTACTTCAACTCTGTGAAACATTTATTCGGGCTGCAATTTCTGAGGTTGGTAACTCTAATGAACTTATCCTCTGCAGCAGAGGTAACTCTGGGTCTTCCTTTCCTGTGGCAGTCCTCATGAGAGCCAGTTTCATCATAGCGCTTGATAGTTTTTGCGACTGCACTTGAAGAAACTTTCATGAATTTGATTGACTAACCTTCATGTCTTAAAGTAACAATGGACTGTCGTTTCTCTTTGCTTATTTGAGCTGTTCATGCCATAACAATGAACTTGGCCTTTTACCAAATAACGCTATCTTCTGTATACCACCCCTACCTTGTCACAACACAACTGATTGGCTCAAATGCATTAAGAAGGAAAGAAATGCCACAAATGAACTTTTAACAAGGCACACGTGTTAATTGAAATGTATTCCAGGAGACTACCTCATGAAGCTGGTTGACAGAATGCCAAGAGTGTGCAAAGCTGTCATCAAGGCAAAGGGTGGCTACTTTGAAGAATCTCAAATATAAAATATATTTTGATTTGTTTCACACTTTTTTGGTTACTACACGATTCCATGTGTTATTTCATAGTTTGTCTTCACTATTATTCTACAATGTAGAAAAATAGTAAAAATAAAGAAAAACCCTTGAATGAGGAGGTGTGTCCAAACTTTTGATTGGTATGGTACATTTATACTGACTCTACACACACACACACCCACTCAAGCTGCTGCTACTGTGTTTATCATATATCCTTTTGCCTAGTCACCTTCCCCCTATACATATCTACCTCCATCACTCCAGTATCCCTGAACCTGTATATAGTCACCTTCCCCTTATACATATCTACTTCCATCACTCCAGTATCCCTGAACCTGTATAGTCACCTTCCCCCTATACATATCTACTTCCATCACTCCAGTATCCCTGAACCTGTATATAGTCACCTTCCCCCTATACATATCTACTTCCATCACTCCAGTATCCCTGAACCTGTATATAGTCACCTTCCCCCTATACATATCTACTTCCATCACTCCAGTATCCCTGAACCTGTATATAGTCACCTTCCCCCTATACATATCTACTTCCATCACTCCAGTATCCCTGAACCTGTATATAGTCACCTTCCCCCTATACATATCTACTTCCATCACTCAAGTATCCCTGAACCTGTATATAGTCACCTTCCCCCTATACATATCTACTTCCATCACTCCAGTATCCCTGAACCTGTATATAGTCACCTTCCCCCTATACATATCTACTTCCATCGCTCCAGTATCCCTGAACATGTATATAGTCACCTTCCCCCTATACATATCTACTTCCATCACTCCAGTATCCCTGAACCTGTATATAGTCACCTTCTCCCTATACATATCTACTTCCATCACTCCAGTATCCCTGAATCTGTATATATGGTATTGGAACTGACTTTTTAAATATTTCCTGTATGTAGTATGCTCACTCACTGACTGTGTTTCATATTTCTTACTCTTATTTCTCTTGTTATTGTTTTCTAGTAATACATTGTTATTGATTATTGCAATGTTGGGTTTTGGGTTAGCAAGAAAGGCATTTCACAGTACTTGTGCATGTGACATTAAAACTTGAAACAAACCACAGGTTTTCAATGGGGTTCAAGTCCGGAGACTGAAATGGCCATTGCAAAATGTCCTGATACTGGGTAATGTTCATGATGCTGTTGACCTTAACAAAGGCCCCAGGACCAGTGGAAGCAAAATAGCCCCATAACACCAAAGATCCACCGCCATATTTTACAGTAGGTATGGTGTTATTTTCTGCTCATTACATTGTAATTTTGACGCCAAATCCACCACTAGTGTGTGTGGCCAAAGAGCTCTATTTTCATGTCGTCCAACAAATGTAAAAGCCTGGAGTTTGCTAAACGGCATTGGCACTTGGATTGGAACCAGTTCTTTGGTCAGATGACATGAAAATAGAGCTCTTGACCACACATATCCCTCCCAACGGGTTCTCCGGCTCATAATTTTTTTTTTTTTAAAGGCTCAGTGTGGTTATCCTCACAAGGTAAGGTATTGAAAATGGGTGACCCCTACCTCTTTGAGCAATTGTATTAGTATAAAATAATATATATTCCCAATTGTTTTCAGCATACAATATAGTTCAGTATTTTTATAATTTATTCAGTCATGTTTGCTCATCTTTATCAGGGGTGTCAATAATTTCGGACCCACTGTATATCATCTCGCCACACACACAGTCCCATTCACACAAACCCTCTTAGCCAGGGGTATAAGTCTAAGTCAGCTAACTCACCCTCGGCCTGCCAGGCCCTGCTTGAAACACTTGCCCAGTAAGTAGCAGAAGAAGGGTAGGGAGTGGTAGAGCTCCATCTGTTTGTAGTTGAGGGACAGGACGAAGGCCAGAGAGCCCAGCACGTCCCAGCCCAGACCCAGAACCACCACACCCCATAGGGCCAGCCCCAGGCTTATACTGTTATATCTGACGCCCAGTTAAAGAATACATAGTCATGATGGTACTGTTACCAGATGCTCTGCTATGCCTCATTCATACAAATCCTGGTCTCCAATCAAACTGCTTCTACCATGATTCATCTCATTTATATTCACACTGGCTGAACATACAGTGCTTTCTGAAAATATTTTCAGACCCCTTGACATTTTCCACATTTTCTTTCATTACAGCCTTATTCTAAAATAAATTACAGATTTCTTTCCTTCATCAATATACACTGCTCAAAAAAATAAAGGGAACACTAAAATAACACATCTTAGATCTGAATGAATGAAATATTCTTATTAAATACTTTTTTCTTTACAAAGTTGAATGTGCTGACAACAAAATCACACAAAAATTATCAATGGAAATCAAATGTATCAACCCATGGAGGTCTGGATTTGGAGTCACACTCAAAATTCAAGTGGAAAACCACACTACAGGCTGATCCAACTTTGATGTAATGTCCTTAAAACAAGTCAAAATGAGGCTCAGTAGTGTGTGTGGCCTCCACGTGCCTGTATGACCTCCCTACAACGCCTGGGAATGCTCCTGATGAGGTGGCGGATGGTCTCCTGAGGGATCTCGTGCTTCTACACCTGCATTGCTTGCTGTTTGGGGTTTTAGGCTGGGTTTCTTTACAGCACTTTGAGATATCAGCTGATGTACGAAGGGCTATATAAATAAATTTGATTTGATCTCCTCCCAGACCTGGACTAAAGCATCCGCCAACTCCTGGACAGTCTGTGGTGCAACATGGCATTGGTGGATGGAGCGAGACATGATGTCCCAAATGTGCTCAATTGGATTCAGGTCTGGGGAACGGGCGGGCCAGTCCATAGCATCAATGCCTTCCTCTTGCAGGAACTGCTGACACACTCCAGCCACATGAGGTCTAGCATTGTCTTGCATTAGGAGGAACCCAGGGCCAACCGCACCAGCATATGGTCTCACAAGGTGTCTGAGGATCTCATCTCGGTACCTAATGGCAGTCAGGCTACCTCTGGTGAGCACATGGGCTGTGCGGCCCCCCAAAGAAATGCCACCCCACACCATGATTGACCCACCGCCAAACCGGTCATGCTGGAGAATGTTGCAGGCAGCAGAACGTCCTCCACGGCATCTCCAGACTCTGTCACATGTGCTCAGTGTGAACCTGCTTTCATCTGTGAAGAGCACAGGGCGCCAGTGGCGAATTTGCCAATCTTGGTGTTCTCTGGAAAATGCCAAACGTCCTGCACGGTGTTGGGCTGCAAGCACAACCCCCACCTGTGGACGTCGGGCCCTCATACCACCCTCATGGAGTCTGTTTCTGACCGTTTGAGCAGACACATGCACATTTGTGGCCTGCTGGAGGTCATTTTGCAGGGCTCTGGCAGTGCTCCTCCTGCTCTTCCTTGCACAAAGGCGGAGGTAGCGGTCCTGCTGCTGGGTTGTTGCCCTCCTCCACGTCTCCTGATGTACTGGCCTGTCTCCTGGTAGCGCCTCCATGCTCTGGACACTACGCTGACAGACACAGCAAACCTTCTTGCCACAGCTCGCATTGATGTGCCATCGTGGATGAGCTGCACTACCTGAGCCACTTGTGTGGGTTGTAGACTCCGTCTCATGCTACCACTAGAGTGAAAGCACCGCCAGCATTCAAAGTGACCAAAACATCAGCCAGGAAGCATAGGAACTGAGAAGTGGTCTGTGGTCACCACCTGCAGAACCACTCCTTTATTGGGGGTCTTGCTAATTGCCGATAATTTCCACCTGTTGTCTATTCCATTTGCACAACAGCATTTATTGTCAATCAGTGTTGCTTCCTAAGTTGACAGTTTGATTTCACAGAAGTGTGATTGACTTGGAGTTACATTGTGTTGTTTAAGTGTTCCCTTTATTTTTTGAGCAGTGTACATACAATACCCCATAATGACAAAGCAAAAACAGTTATTTTAACATTTAAAAAAAAACTGAAATATAACATTTACAAGTATTCAGACCCTTTATTCAGTACTTTGTTGAAGCACCTTTGGCAGCGATCACAGCCTCGAATCTTCTTGGGTATTTTTTAAATTTTACTAGGCAAGTCAGTTAAGAACAAATTCTTATTTTCAATGACAGCCTAGGAACAGTGGGTTAACTGCCTGTTCAGGGGCAGAACGACACATTTGTACCTTGTCAGCTCGGGGATTCGAACTTGCAACCTTTCGGTTACTAGTCCAACACTCTAACCACTAGGCTACCCTGCCGCCCCCGGTATGACGCTACAAGTTTGGCACACCTGTATTTGGGGGAGTTTCTCCCATTCTTCTCTGCAGATCCTATCAAGCTCTGTCGGGTTGGATGGGGAGCGTCTCTCCACAGCTATTTTCAGGTCTCTTCAGAGATGTTTGATCAGGTTCAAATCTGAGCTCTGGCTGGGCCACTCAAAAACCTTCAGAGACTTGTCCCGAAGCCTGTATTGGCTGTGTGCTTAGGGTCGTTGTCCTGTTGGAAGGTGAACCTTCACCCACAGTCTGAGGTCCTGAGTGCTCTGGAGCAAGTTTTCATCAAGGATCTCTCTTCTACTTTGCTCCGTTCATCTTTCCCTCGATTCTGACTAGTCTCCCAGTCCCTGCCACTGAAAAACATACGCACAGCATGATGCTGCCACCACCATGCTTCACCGTAGGGATGGTGCCAGGTTTCCTCCAGATGTGACGTTTGGCATTCAGGCCAAATAGTTCAATATTGGTTTCATCAGACCAGAGAATCTTGTTTCTCATCATCTAAGTCCTTTAAGTGCCTTTTGACAAACTCCAAGCGGGCTGTCATGTGCTTTTTACTGAGGAGTGGCTTCCGTCTGGCCACTCTATCATAAAGGCCTCATTGGTGGAGGGCTGCAGAGATGGTTGTCCTTCTGGAAGGTTCTCCCATCTCCACAGAGGAACTCTGGAGCTCTGTCAGAGTGACCATCGGGCTCTTGATTACCTCCCTGACCAAGGCCCTTCTCCCCTGATTGCTTAGTTTGGCAGGGAGGCCAGGTCTAGGAAGAGTCTTGGTGGATCCAAACTTCTTCCATTTAAGAATGATGGAGGCCACTGTGTTCTTGGGAACCTTCAATGCTGCAGAATTTTTTTGGTACCCTTTCCCAGATCTATGGACAATTCCTTCAACCTCATGGCTTGGTTTTTGCTCTGTCATGCACTGTCAACTGTGGGACCTTATATAGACAGGTGTGTGCCTTTCCAAATCATGTCCAACCAATTGAATTTACCACAGGTGGACTCCTAAAAAGTTGTAGAAACATCTCAAGGATGATCAATGGAAACAGGATGCACCTGAGCTCAATTTCAAGTCTCATAGCAAAGGGTCTGAATACTTATGTAAATAGGGTATTATTATTTTTTGGGTAATAAATTTGCAAAAAATTCTAAACCTGTTTTAGCTTTGTCATTATGGGTTATTATGTGTAGATTTCATGGAAAATGTGTATTTAATCATTTTTAGAATAAGGCTGGAACGCAAAACAACATTTGGAAAAAGTCAAGGGGTCTGAATACTTTCCAAATGCACAGCACCTGGGATGACAAGAAATGGTCATGATTTTGACATAAGAATAATATGATCCAGTGATAGAAACAGCTTGGGTTTTTAAAGGATACTGGAAATGCCCGTAGTCGATTAGAATAAGGCCTGGATAGAGCAGGATACAGAGGACTGTGCAGACCTAGGCAAGAAGAGAACACAACACACATTATCGTGAGACGGGCAGGTAATGCCTATCTAATACAGTATCTTTGTTTTTGTAATTCTCAAAACTGAGACTGCACTTATTTTGAGTTATACATCAAATAGAGGGAATGTAAATGTCAGAAGTCTGACATACCTTCTTTTTGTTTGATCCTTCACTGAGGTAAAAACTGTAAAGAACAACAGCAGGAATGTATATCAGCAGATCTGCAACAAGAACTGAGCAAAGATACATATATTCAGTCCCACAAATGAATCACTATGCTCTGCGTTGGTGTCTCACTCCTATGTGATGCTCGTCACTCAACCAACAGTCCGTGCGGGGGTGGGGGGGGGGGGTTCTTTAACCTGTACTATTATTTAACTGGCTGTCAGTGGTGTTAATGTGTACTGTTCTTTAACCTGTCTGTCAGTAGTGTTGATGTGTACTGTTCTTTAACCTGTCTGTCAGTTGTGTTGATGTGTACTGTTCTTTAACCTGTCTGTCAGTTGTGTTGATGTGTACTGTTCTTTATCCTGTCTGTCAGTTGTGTTGATGTGTACTGTTCTTTAACCTGTCTGTGAGCAGCGTTGATGTGTACTGTTCTTTAACCTGTCTGTCAGCAGCGTTGATGTGTACTGTTCTTTAACCTGTCTGTCAGCAGCGTTGATGTGTACTGTTCTTTAACCTGTCTGTCAGTAGCGTTGATGTGTACTGTTCTTTAACCTGTCTGTCAGCAGCGTTGATGTGTACTGTTCTTTAACCTGTCTGTCAGCAGCGTTGATGTGTACTGTTCTTTAACCTGTCTGTCAGTAGTGTTGATTTGTACTGTTCTTTAACCTGTCTGTCAGTTGTGTTGATGTTTACTGTTCTTTAACCTGTATTTCAGTAGTGTTGATGTGTACTGTTCTTTAACCTGTCTGTCAGCAGTCTTACCTGTGGCTCTCATAAACAACTTATGTCCATAGCTTTCATGACCTCGAGACGCATGCAACTCCACCCAGTCTGGGTTTATCAGCTTGGCCCTGCAGGAAAGCACAACAAAGTAATATAATAATGATAACATTCATAATATATTGCAGTACTTGTGTGCATACATTTTCATACGGTGGCCCCAGCAGAAATCAAACCCATGATCCTGATGTTTGTGTGTGTGCCCTCAGACTTACACATGTGCACAGAGCAGGCTGTGGGTAGGCTGTGAGAGGGGGATAGTCCAAACCCCAGTAGTTTAGGTTGTTGTCTGTAGTGTTGAAGTACCTGAAAGGATGAAAACAACATTAAGTTATCCTAACTATTGCTTAGAAACTTTATAAAAAACACAAAGATGCAAGACAGGACCATAGACAGCTGCATAGACCAACCATTCATGAACAGGCAGATTGTATGTCACTTCTTGCCAGTGCCTTTGAGCTTCGTAGTCCCCGAACATGGGTGGTTTGCTGCCCCTGAAAATAAGAGAAATGGGTAAAAATGCTGCTGAATAAGAATAGCTAGCTATATGAAATATGCAAGAACGAGATTACAGTCCTGCTGTTGAACAGTGGCTAGCTAGTAAGCGGACTCATGTTTATGTCTCTAGCAAGCTATTGTCCATAATCATTTCACCAAAATACCGGTTGCATTTTACCACTCAAAATCAACAATTTGACAAGTTTACAATGCAATCTGGCTAGGATTTCTAGCTAACTATGTAGCTATGAACGGGGCTGTCAGTGAGCCCTACAGGTGCAACATTAGCATATAGCTAGCTAGCTACGGTCCACTTCCTACCTGAATAAGAGTTCAAGGATACAGCCCATCTTGCCGTAAGACCGAACAAAACACAAATGGACACAAGGCTCCAGTTCTCCATGACCGATACTATACAACAGCTTATTATTGGCAACGAAATGCTATAATTCTCGATGCATGTTGCAGCTTCCGTGCAGGATTGTTGTTTACACTTCCTGAACACGTCAGCGCCAGGCGCCGGTTGATGACGTGTCGTGGTGAACTCGGTTCTTCTTTGGTCAGAGCTGGATGATGCTGACGATAGAGAATATTCGATTTCAATCAAAGCAGAATAAACCGAAACCGACATTATAAGATTGATAGTGAAGGATTTAGCTACTTGGCTTTTTGTTCAAATATGTGATTTGGACATTGAAGGAACCAGTTTTTCCACAAGTAGGCTAACCAATACACTCCTAGAAAAAGGTGTTATCTAGAACCTAAAAGGTTTTCTTCGGCTGTCCCCATAGAGGACCCATTGAATAACCATTTTTGGTTCTAGGTATAACCCTTCTGGGTTCCATGTAAAAAACCCTTTCCACCGAGGGTTCTACCTGTAACCCAACGGTTTCTACCCTGGAACCAAAAAGGGTTCCACTATGGGGACAGCTGAAGAACCTTTTTGGAACACTTTTTTTTCTCAGGGGCTCCCGAGTGGCTAAGCAGTTTAAGGCACTGCATCTCAGTGCAAGTGGTGTCACTACAGTCCCTGGTTCGAATCCAGGCTGTATCACATCCGGCCGTGATTGGGAATCCCATAGTGCGGCACACAATTGGCCCAACATCATCAGGGTTTAGCCGGGGTAGGCCGTCATTGTAAATAAGAATTTGTTCTTAACTGACTTACCTAGTTGAATGAGGGGTTAAATAAAAGTAATTGGCCACGTGGGCTTAGACAGTTGGTTTGGGGTTACATTAATTTGGCCACGTGGGCTTAGACAGTTGGTTTGAGGTTACATTAACTAGTAGACAGTAATTTTAGCCATTATTTTGACCCACATGATAAAACAATGCCTATAGTCTGAGACTTCAGTGAGTGCTATGACAAGGCATGATTCTCTATGAAGGATTGACAAAACAAGAGAGGTAACAATATGTGACAGCAATAGGAGGTAGTTTATGAATATGTAAATTCTGTCGCACAATATCAGTACCACGGTGCTTGTTGTCACCTGTCTATGTATACTACTTGTATACTGTCTATCTGCCCAGAGGCACATCCTGGTATGACCTTCAGTCTAGTGACATCTACAACCATGTCTATGTTTCCATTCCGAGGGGTGAGAAGTTGTTGGATGAAACACATCACTTCTTTGTGGTTCATGCATCAATTATTTATAAATAATAATAACCTTGGACAACTGCTGATTTGCAATGACACTTTCATTACAATGAGAAGCCTATAAGTCATTGGTGGCCATTAGTTATTAATACCCTGGTGTGCCAGCTTTACTCTGTCATTTATGCTTAATCTCTGTGCTTTTAATATTCAATAACTGCTGTATCTACATTTACTGTCTATGATCTGGCTTGTCACCCCTGCTATAATGCTATAATGAAGGCCTTTCACAGTCTTGCTTGACATGCACAATGTCCAAACTGGCACCCTATTCACTAGTGCACTATATAGGGAATA
>NC_034186.2:13510358-13590126 GCF_002021735.2 Oncorhynchus kisutch | reverse complement strand
AAACCATAAGACCCCAGCTACAGTGGGGAGAACAAGTATTTGATAACCTGCAAAATCGGCAGTGTTTCCTACTTACAAAGCATGTAGAGGTCTGTAATTTTTATCATAGGTACACTTCAACTGTGAGAGACGGAATCTAAAACAAAAATCCTGAAACTCACATTGTATGATTTTTAAGTAATTAATTTGCATTTTATTGCATTACATAAGTATTTGATACATCAGAAATGCAGAAGGCAGACTGGCCTAGAGGCAGACAGAAAAGGTTACACACACTTATTTGGTACAGAAACCTTTGTTTGCAATTACAGAGATCAGACCTTTCCTGTAGTTCTTGACCAGGTTTGCACACACTGCAGCAGGGATTTTGGCCCACTCCTCCATACAGACCTTCTCCAGATCCTTCAGGTTTCGAGGCTGTCGCTAGGCAATACAGACTTTCAGCTCCATCCAAGATGTTCTATTGGGTTCAGGTCTGGAGACTGGCTAGGCCACTCCAGGACCTTGAGATTCCTTGAGACTCCTTAGTTGCCCTGGCTGTGTGTTTCGGGTCGTTGTCATGCTAGAAGACCCAGCCACAATGCTCTTACTGAGGAGGTTGTTGGCCAAGATCTTGCGATACATGGCCCCATCCATCCTCCCCTCAATACGGTGCAGTCGTCCTGTCCCCTTTGCAGAAAAGCATCCACAAAGAATGATGTTTCCACCTCCATGCTTCACGGTTGGGATGGGTGCTTGGGGTTGTACTCATCCTTCTTCTTCCTCCAAACACAGCGAGTGGAAGTTAGACCAAAAAGCTCTATTTTTGTCTCATCAGACCACATGACCTTCTCCAATTCCTTCTCTGGATCATCCAGATGGTCATTGGCAAACTTCAGACGGGCCTGGACATGCACTGGCTTGAGCAGGGGGACCTTGCGTGCTCTGCAGGATTTAATCCATGACAGCGTAGTGTTTACTAATGGTTTTCTTTGAGATGTGGTCCCAGCTCTCTTCGGGTCATTGACCAGGTCTCGCCGTGTAGTTCTGGGCTGATCCCTCACCTTCTCATGATCATTGATGCCTCACGAGGTGAGATCTTGCATGGAGCCCCAGAACCGAGGGTGATTGACCGTCATCTTGAACTTCTTCCATTTTCTAATAATTGCGCCAACAGTTGTTGCCTTCTCACCAAGCTGCTTGCCTATTGTCCTGTAGCCCATCCCAGCCTTGTGCAGGTCTATAATTTTATCCCTGATGTCCTTACACAGCTCTCTGGTCTTGGCCATTGTGGAGAGGTTGGAGTCTGTTTGATTGATTGTGTGGACAGGTGTCTTTATACATGTAACGAGTTCAAACAGGTGCAGTTAATACAGGTAATGAGTGGGAGACAGGAGGGCTTCTTAAAGAAAAACTAACAGGTCTGTGAGAGCTGGAATTCTTACTGGTTGTAGGTGATCAATACTTATGCCATGCAATAAAATGCCAATTAATTACTTAAAAGATCATACAATGTGATTTTCTGGATTTTTGTTTTAGATTCCGTCTCTCACAGTTGAAGTGTACCTATGATAAAAATACAGACCTCTACATGCTTTGTAAGTAGGAAAACCTGAAATCGTCAGTGTATCAAATACTTGTTCTCCCCACTGTATGTGGGAAATGTACCAAACACTGTCTCCGCATAGGGCAACCCCAACATTAGTCTAACCCTTCAATTGTCACTCACAGGGGATAGAGACACAGGAAAGGAGGGGGGCCAGGGAGGTACCTCCACTCTGAATGAAGGGGTAGGGGTAGGGCAGCTGTATCAGGCCTAAAGGGCCCCTGGGGAGAGGGGTATCGGGGACCCCCAACATGGGGCAAGAGGGGTGTGCTAGGGAGGTGGGGGGGGGGGTCATGGTGATTTTGGGATACAGTTCCCAGATACTGTCCCACAGGTGATCCATCATGACATTCTGTTGAGACATTTTACAGAAACGTAGTAGTAACAAGCATATACATAAATACATGATCCAGTAGTCCACTTCTATTGTAACGAGGAGTAATCCATTGTTTTATGACACATTCTACAGCAGGTAGCCCTCCCCCTAAAACATTTCTATATTCACCATGGTCAAAAAGCTCTAGTGTTTTAATTTGTTTTTAAATACACTACAGTCTTAGAAGTCCAAGTTAAATCCTGGTGTTAACAGTCGGGCAGAAACGTGTCCATCCTGTGCAGGAATGCACACAGCACCCCTAAATATAGCCCCATAGGTTATTCAAGCACGTACCACCATGACAACATGAGAAGGGTTCTATGACTGACTGTCTGTGTAGCATCTTCTCATTCATAAGGACCTTGGAGGAGAATTGCCCATAGCAGCTGGTAGTGATCAGTATCTCAGTGTTCAAGGGATAATCTTGTTTTCACTCTGCAAGAGAGCATGAGATGGAGAGCGGTGAGATGGAGAGTGAGAGGGGGATTACCTGAAGTAGAGCTGGGTATCAGTGGACAGGATGGTCTTGATCTTTATCAGGACATTCAAGCTGCACCACGTGTTGGCCACTTTATCCTGTCAACACACTTTATCCTGTCAACACACTTTATCCTGTCAACACACTTTATCCTGTCAAAACACACACACTTTTAATAAGAAAATTAATACGTTTCATAGCTCACTTCCTATAACGATGCAGAACCAATAGGTTGATCATATTCCTTATTGTTAGTGAAGTGTTTATTATCGATGTGAATCATTTAAATGAGTTATAAAACTCATTACAAGGGTTTTAAATTTAGAAAACCACATATGGTATGAGAGTACGCTGCTTTAAAAAGCATTCGGTTTTGAAGAGAAGGCTAATAAGTGGCATTGCTCCAAGTAATCATTTTCCAACTGAAAGTGCAATAAGAATTCCTTCTTTGCATTCCACAGTGTATTTGTACAGGAGCGCTTGGAAGGTATTACCAGCCTCATAAATCGCCTGTCAGGTCATATGGAACGGGATGTCACTAGAAGCTATGCACTTTCTGTAAACTTGGGGACACAGGGTTAATGTTCAGAGATAATCACATTACGATCATTTCTGCATTCTTCGGCACATTCAGACCACCCCATAGAAGAACACTGTCACAGTGTGTCCACCCACCACACCACCCAAAGCATAGTTATAACCATTGGGAAACAGATCCAAACTGTCAGCCTTAACGACGGTCTTTGCGGTTGGGGTAGCTAGCAGGAAATGGAGGACGGAGGACTGACCGTGTAATTCATGTTGATTTAAGGCCTTAGCAGTTGTTCTGAGATCAGATGTTAAGACCCCCTGCTGCTTCTACTGGCTGTGATATGACACAAAGTAGAAATACAATGCATAGATCACTGTAGTCTAATCATGTCTCGTAATAGTGTGGTCTTTTCTATAGGGTGAATTTCTATGCGGTCCACTGGGCTTGCTACAGCTGCTCAGAGCACAGCTGTGTGTGTGTGGAGGTTACAGACAGGCCCAGTCAGCAGGCTGTCCGTCCTGCAGA
Organism: Oncorhynchus kisutch; assembly: GCF_002021735.2. NCBI lineage: Eukaryota > Metazoa > Chordata > Actinopteri > Salmoniformes > Salmonidae > Oncorhynchus > Oncorhynchus kisutch. The sequence goes on along the minus strand of NC_034186.2, from coordinate 13,586,630 downwards.
CGTCGAGGCCCCATCTCTCCTCAAACACACCCCCTGTAGCCCCCCCCCCCCAAATAACGACCCTATCGGAATGTCCTCCAACGCCGCCTCGGCTGAGGGCTACACAGGAACCTGGGGTTCGGCTGCAAATGTGGGTAAGTGCCGATGGCGTCACTCTTCACCTATAAACCAGCTTGGAATTTCATAGGCTGCAGCATTTGGTGCCATTTTTGTGAAGCAGGAAAACAGGCGGTCAGAGTGCTGCGTGGTGGGTAAACGTACAACTTACCCTCCTCACCCCCTCAACCTTCCCCCACCACCCCTTCTCGCCCTGTCTGCTTGTCCCAGTCCGGCTTCTGCTTACGTGCACAATTTCACAATTAGTTCAGGCAGGCTTCTCCTGGAGACCCTCGCACCACGGGGTCACCCACACTTTGTATATTATGTTTGTATCATTTCATAAATAAATAACTATAACTAACTATACTGCCAGCATGACCAACCTCACATAGCCTTTTTGGGGTGGGATAAATACAGATAAATACTTTACCCAAGAGTATAATGATATATCCCATTGACTGATCGTGGTTTTTTCAGATCCCCTAACAATACAGTTTGCAGGTCCATCGGAACCCTGGTATTATGACATAACAACATTCCTGGACCTGACTCCAAAAGCGAGCCACCGTTGGACAGTACCAGAAAATACATTTTATTGATTCTGTTTCCTTGTGACAAGAGACTGCACAAGGCTGACTGTTTAATTTTCAATTACTTCTCACATCACCGCACCTTGGGGAATGGGTGCAGGGCACAGGGCAGGCTTCCAAAACTAGAGCAGCTGGCCTTGGCCTCTGAGCTGCCAACCACCTCTACACCGCCCCTGTAACAGTGTTACCTCAGCAGCTCATCCGTGACATGCTTTCAATATGTTCTAACTAATGTCCCCAGTGTGAGCCATCACTGTCCATCAGTTTTTCATTTCCCCCCCTCTGCACCTCTCCTCCTGTGTGTACATACACGCGTGTAAGTTCACTTTTCAAGCACGCAGCAGTTTAGCTGCCAACGTTTTGCACAACGAATGGATGCACTCTGACACGCATAGTGTTGGCCCTTGGCACCGAACCATGCATCACACGGCTAAAACATGGCCCCGCAATGATGTGCTGAAAATACCCTGGCAGTAAATGTGTTAGATTTATCTTTACCCCCCCCAGTCACTACGACCCCCCCTCCCCAGATAGAGCAAACCTGATCTTCTGACCTTTCACCATTTTATTCCTCTGTTTTCTTTGATCCTGCAGGAGATCCATTTCCAATTGGCTAAGCACAGAGGAATTGATGGAGGGTAGCAGGTTTGTGTGTGTGTGTCTGTAAGAGCATGTAGGCTGTGAAGAACAGGAGGCGCAGCATACCACTCCTGTCTACGAGGGCAGCACTTTGTTGACTACCATAAACCTCCTCGTCTTTCTAACACCAACTGATTTCGACTTGGCAGATAGTGTGGTCTCTCAAAATTGGGCTGTGGGTGGAGAATCTGGTTTGGGTTACTCTGTTGGTCTCCAGAACATTCTACAAGCTTTAGGTGACTCACGTCGCAGAATGTTAGGGAAACCACTTGACTTGATAGTATGACTAATTGCCTTGAATACTGAAACCTTTTTGTACGTACCTCGAATAGGCCTCGCCCCACAGGGAAAAGGCGGTGCACCACCTGCAGGATCTGGCCAGGGTCAGACAGGAAGGGCAGCCAGCAGAGGGCAAAGGTCACCAGGACTGTTACAGCGATCTTGACTAGCAGGAACAGCCTGGGTGGGTGGTGGATGAGAAAACAAATGATAAAGTACACCGAACCTTTGAAACAGTCAAATACCCAAAACATAATCTTACACACGGTCTAAGATACCCAAAACTGGCTACGTTGACATGTACTGTAAAGCAGTGAAACATGATCATTCATATTGTCAATAGTATTAATTGGCTGAATCTCACATCACAACAGCTGTGAGTGGAACTATCCACATCCCATGCGTTAGCTAAAAGTCTTCACGGTAGGTCAGCTGTAGTAGCTGAGTGGCGGTAAAGTTGCACACACAGGAACAGCCGAGGAGCTTGGGCATGGCCATAATGTCATCTGGACATATCTTCCCCTGCCCATCTAATCTAGCTATCCATTAGCCCTTGGTACATTGTTATTAGATAAACAAATGTGGGGACACTAGAAACAGTCATCCAATCTGATTGGCTCGCCTCAGTAACTCTGCTACTCTGTTTTGGAGAAAATGTAGGCTACTTTATGGGGCCATGTTTTGTGGGAAGGGCTATACAGACTTTTCTGGCTTGCAAACCGACTAGCGTTAACTGTAGCCTAAACTTAACCCTGACCCTAACCTAAATTTTAACCAATTCTGAAATTAAATATTGATTTGCATTTCAGAAAAGTCTGCATAGCCCTTTCCATGTTTTGTCCACTGGCGACAGAAAATGATTCATTCTGGGCATTACTTTAAAAACAATCATGCTGATTCAGTGAATGATGAATATAATATAATCTGATGTTTAATGCTTTTGGGAGGGATCTTAGACCATTCCTCCATACAGAATACTTCCTTGATATCCTTTATCTGCGCTTATGGACTGCCCTCTTCAATTCACAGACCGAGTTCACCTTGTATCTTTATTTACCTTTTATCTCAATATTTGCATTCTATGCACACTCACAGGGCCCTACACACACACACACTCCATCTTCTGACTCACACATACAGTACCAGTCAAAAGTTGACACACCTACTCATTCAATGGTTTTCTTTATTTTTACTATTTTCTACATTGTGGAATAATAGTGAACACATCAAAACTATGAAAAAACACATATGGAATCATGTAACCAAAAAAGTGTTTAACAAATCAAAATTCTTCAAAGTAGCCACCCTTTGCCTTTAGAGCTTTGCACACTCTTGGCATTCTCTCAACCAGCTTCACCTGGAATGCTTTTCCAACAGTCTTGAAGGAGTTCCCAAATATGCTGAGCACTTGTTAGCTGCTTTTCCTGCACTCTGTGGTCCAACTCATCCCAAACCATCTCAATTGAGTTGAGGTCAAGTGATTGTGGAGGCCAGGTCATCTGATGCAGCACTCCATCACTCTCCTTCTTAGTCAAATAGCCTGGAGGTGTGTTTTGCGTCATTGTCCTGTTGAAAAACAAATTATAGTCCCACTAAGCACAAAGGAGATGGGATGGCGTATCGCTGCAGAATGCTGTGGTAGCCATGCTGGGGAAGTGTGCCTTGAATTCTAAATAAATCACCAACAGTGTCACCAGCAAAGCACCATTACGCCTCCTCCATGCTTCACGGTGGGAACCACACATACGGAGATAATCCGTTCACCTACTCTGTCTCTCACAAAAACCTGCAAGTGTTTTTGTGAAGACAGATTTCCACCGGTCTAATTAATGTCCATTGCTCATGTTCTTGACCCAAGCAAGTCCCTTCTTCTTATTGGTGTTCTTTAGTAGTGGTTTCTTTGCAGCAATTCGACCATGAAGGCCTGATTCACAAAGTCTCCCCTGAAAGGTTGATGTGTCTGTTACTTCAACTCTGTGAAACATTTATTCGGGCTGCAATTTCTGAGGTTGGTAACTCTAATGAACTTATCCTCTGCAGCAGAGGTAACTCTGGGTCTTCCTTTCCTGTGGCAGTCCTCATGAGAGCCAGTTTCATCATAGCGCTTGATAGTTTTGCGACTGCACTTGAAGAAACTTTCATGAATTTGATTGACTAACCTTCATGTCTTAAAGTAACAATGGACTGTCGTTTCTCTTTGCTTATTTGAGCTGTTCATGCCATAACAATGAACTTGGCCTTTTACCAAATAACGCTATCTTCTGTATACCACCCCTACCTTGTCACAACACAACTGATTGGCTCAAATGCATTAAGAAGGAAGAAATGCCACAAATGAACTTTTAACAAGGCACACGTGTTAATTGAAATGTATTCCAGGAGACTACCTCATGAAGCTGGTTGACAGAATGCCAAGAGTGTGCAAAGCTGTCATCAAGGCAAAGGGTGGCTACTTTGAAGAATCTCAAATATAAAATATATTTTGATTTGTTTCACACTTTTTTGGTTACTACACGATTCCATGTGTTATTTCATAGTTTGTCTTCACTATTATTCTACAATGTAGAAAAATAGTAAAAATAAAGAAAAACCCTTGAATGAGGAGGTGTGTCCAAACTTTTGATTGGTATGGTACATTTATACTGACTCTACACACACACACACCCACTCAAGCTGCTGCTACTGTGTTTATCATATATCCTTTTGCCTAGTCACCTTCCCCCTATACATATCTACCTCCATCACTCCAGTATCCCTGAACCTGTATATAGTCACCTTCCCCTTATACATATCTACTTCCATCACTCCAGTATCCCTGAACCTGTATAGTCACCTTCCCCCTATACATATCTACTTCCATCACTCCAGTATCCCTGAACCTGTATATAGTCACCTTCCCCCTATACATATCTACTTCCATCACTCCAGTATCCCTGAACCTGTATATAGTCACCTTCCCCCTATACATATCTACTTCCATCACTCCAGTATCCCTGAACCTGTATATAGTCACCTTCCCCCTATACATATCTACTTCCATCACTCCAGTATCCCTGAACCTGTATATAGTCACCTTCCCCCTATACATATCTACTTCCATCACTCAAGTATCCCTGAACCTGTATATAGTCACCTTCCCCCTATACATATCTACTTCCATCACTCCAGTATCCCTGAACCTGTATATAGTCACCTTCCCCCTATACATATCTACTTCCATCGCTCCAGTATCCCTGAACATGTATATAGTCACCTTCCCCCTATACATATCTACTTCCATCACTCCAGTATCCCTGAACCTGTATATAGTCACCTTCTCCCTATACATATCTACTTCCATCACTCCAGTATCCCTGAATCTGTATATATGGTATTGGAACTGACTTTTTAAATATTTCCTGTATGTAGTATGCTCACTCACTGACTGTGTTTCATATTTCTTACTCTTATTTCTCTTGTTATTGTTTTCTAGTAATACATTGTTATTGATTATTGCAATGTTGGGTTTTGGGTTAGCAAGAAAGGCATTTCACAGTACTTGTGCATGTGACATTAAAACTTGAAACAAACCACAGGTTTTCAATGGGGTTCAAGTCCGGAGACTGAAATGGCCATTGCAAAATGTCCTGATACTGGGTAATGTTCATGATGCTGTTGACCTTAACAAAGGCCCCAGGACCAGTGGAAGCAAAATAGCCCCATAACACCAAAGATCCACCGCCATATTTTACAGTAGGTATGGTGTTATTTTCTGCTCATTACATTGTAATTTTGACGCCAAATCCACCACTAGTGTGTGTGGCCAAAGAGCTCTATTTTCATGTCGTCCAACAAATGTAAAAGCCTGGAGTTTGCTAAACGGCATTGGCACTTGGATTGGAACCAGTTCTTTGGTCAGATGACATGAAAATAGAGCTCTTGACCACACATATCCCTCCCAACGGGTTCTCCGGCTCATAATTTTTTTTTTTTAAAGGCTCAGTGTGGTTATCCTCACAAGGTAAGGTATTGAAAATGGGTGACCCCTACCTCTTTGAGCAATTGTATTAGTATAAAATAATATATATTCCCAATTGTTTTCAGCATACAATATAGTTCAGTATTTTTATAATTTATTCAGTCATGTTTGCTCATCTTTATCAGGGGTGTCAATAATTTCGGACCCACTGTATATCATCTCGCCACACACACAGTCCCATTCACACAAACCCTCTTAGCCAGGGGTATAAGTCTAAGTCAGCTAACTCACCCTCGGCCTGCCAGGCCCTGCTTGAAACACTTGCCCAGTAAGTAGCAGAAGAAGGGTAGGGAGTGGTAGAGCTCCATCTGTTTGTAGTTGAGGGACAGGACGAAGGCCAGAGAGCCCAGCACGTCCCAGCCCAGACCCAGAACCACCACACCCCATAGGGCCAGCCCCAGGCTTATACTGTTATATCTGACGCCCAGTTAAAGAATACATAGTCATGATGGTACTGTTACCAGATGCTCTGCTATGCCTCATTCATACAAATCCTGGTCTCCAATCAAACTGCTTCTACCATGATTCATCTCATTTATATTCACACTGGCTGAACATACAGTGCTTTCTGAAAATATTTTCAGACCCCTTGACATTTTCCACATTTTCTTTCATTACAGCCTTATTCTAAAATAAATTACAGATTTCTTTCCTTCATCAATATACACTGCTCAAAAAAATAAAGGGAACACTAAAATAACACATCTTAGATCTGAATGAATGAAATATTCTTATTAAATACTTTTTTCTTTACAAAGTTGAATGTGCTGACAACAAAATCACACAAAAATTATCAATGGAAATCAAATGTATCAACCCATGGAGGTCTGGATTTGGAGTCACACTCAAAATTCAAGTGGAAAACCACACTACAGGCTGATCCAACTTTGATGTAATGTCCTTAAAACAAGTCAAAATGAGGCTCAGTAGTGTGTGTGGCCTCCACGTGCCTGTATGACCTCCCTACAACGCCTGGGAATGCTCCTGATGAGGTGGCGGATGGTCTCCTGAGGGATCTCGTGCTTCTACACCTGCATTGCTTGCTGTTTGGGGTTTTAGGCTGGGTTTCTTTACAGCACTTTGAGATATCAGCTGATGTACGAAGGGCTATATAAATAAATTTGATTTGATCTCCTCCCAGACCTGGACTAAAGCATCCGCCAACTCCTGGACAGTCTGTGGTGCAACATGGCATTGGTGGATGGAGCGAGACATGATGTCCCAAATGTGCTCAATTGGATTCAGGTCTGGGGAACGGGCGGGCCAGTCCATAGCATCAATGCCTTCCTCTTGCAGGAACTGCTGACACACTCCAGCCACATGAGGTCTAGCATTGTCTTGCATTAGGAGGAACCCAGGGCCAACCGCACCAGCATATGGTCTCACAAGGTGTCTGAGGATCTCATCTCGGTACCTAATGGCAGTCAGGCTACCTCTGGTGAGCACATGGGCTGTGCGGCCCCCCAAAGAAATGCCACCCCACACCATGATTGACCCACCGCCAAACCGGTCATGCTGGAGAATGTTGCAGGCAGCAGAACGTCCTCCACGGCATCTCCAGACTCTGTCACATGTGCTCAGTGTGAACCTGCTTTCATCTGTGAAGAGCACAGGGCGCCAGTGGCGAATTTGCCAATCTTGGTGTTCTCTGGAAAATGCCAAACGTCCTGCACGGTGTTGGGCTGCAAGCACAACCCCCACCTGTGGACGTCGGGCCCTCATACCACCCTCATGGAGTCTGTTTCTGACCGTTTGAGCAGACACATGCACATTTGTGGCCTGCTGGAGGTCATTTTGCAGGGCTCTGGCAGTGCTCCTCCTGCTCTTCCTTGCACAAAGGCGGAGGTAGCGGTCCTGCTGCTGGGTTGTTGCCCTCCTCCACGTCTCCTGATGTACTGGCCTGTCTCCTGGTAGCGCCTCCATGCTCTGGACACTACGCTGACAGACACAGCAAACCTTCTTGCCACAGCTCGCATTGATGTGCCATCGTGGATGAGCTGCACTACCTGAGCCACTTGTGTGGGTTGTAGACTCCGTCTCATGCTACCACTAGAGTGAAAGCACCGCCAGCATTCAAAGTGACCAAAACATCAGCCAGGAAGCATAGGAACTGAGAAGTGGTCTGTGGTCACCACCTGCAGAACCACTCCTTTATTGGGGGTCTTGCTAATTGCCGATAATTTCCACCTGTTGTCTATTCCATTTGCACAACAGCATTTATTGTCAATCAGTGTTGCTTCCTAAGTTGACAGTTTGATTTCACAGAAGTGTGATTGACTTGGAGTTACATTGTGTTGTTTAAGTGTTCCCTTTATTTTTTTGAGCAGTGTACATACAATACCCCATAATGACAAAGCAAAAACAGTTATTTTAACATTTAAAAAAAAACTGAAATATAACATTTACAAGTATTCAGACCCTTTATTCAGTACTTTGTTGAAGCACCTTTGGCAGCGATCACAGCCTCGAATCTTCTTGGGTATTTTTTAAATTTTACTAGGCAAGTCAGTTAAGAACAAATTCTTATTTTCAATGACAGCCTAGGAACAGTGGGTTAACTGCCTGTTCAGGGGCAGAACGACACATTTGTACCTTGTCAGCTCGGGGATTCGAACTTGCAACCTTTCGGTTACTAGTCCAACACTCTAACCACTAGGCTACCCTGCCGCCCCCGGTATGACGCTACAAGTTTGGCACACCTGTATTTGGGGGAGTTTCTCCCATTCTTCTCTGCAGATCCTATCAAGCTCTGTCGGGTTGGATGGGGAGCGTCTCTCCACAGCTATTTTCAGGTCTCTTCAGAGATGTTTGATCAGGTTCAAATCTGAGCTCTGGCTGGGCCACTCAAAAACCTTCAGAGACTTGTCCCGAAGCCTGTATTGGCTGTGTGCTTAGGGTCGTTGTCCTGTTGGAAGGTGAACCTTCACCCACAGTCTGAGGTCCTGAGTGCTCTGGAGCAAGTTTTCATCAAGGATCTCTCTTCTACTTTGCTCCGTTCATCTTTCCCTCGATTCTGACTAGTCTCCCAGTCCCTGCCACTGAAAAACATACGCACAGCATGATGCTGCCACCACCATGCTTCACCGTAGGGATGGTGCCAGGTTTCCTCCAGATGTGACGTTTGGCATTCAGGCCAAATAGTTCAATATTGGTTTCATCAGACCAGAGAATCTTGTTTCTCATCATCTAAGTCCTTTAAGTGCCTTTTGACAAACTCCAAGCGGGCTGTCATGTGCTTTTTACTGAGGAGTGGCTTCCGTCTGGCCACTCTATCATAAAGGCCTCATTGGTGGAGGGCTGCAGAGATGGTTGTCCTTCTGGAAGGTTCTCCCATCTCCACAGAGGAACTCTGGAGCTCTGTCAGAGTGACCATCGGGCTCTTGATTACCTCCCTGACCAAGGCCCTTCTCCCCTGATTGCTTAGTTTGGCAGGGAGGCCAGGTCTAGGAAGAGTCTTGGTGGATCCAAACTTCTTCCATTTAAGAATGATGGAGGCCACTGTGTTCTTGGGAACCTTCAATGCTGCAGAATTTTTTTGGTACCCTTTCCCAGATCTATGGACAATTCCTTCAACCTCATGGCTTGGTTTTTGCTCTGTCATGCACTGTCAACTGTGGGACCTTATATAGACAGGTGTGTGCCTTTCCAAATCATGTCCAACCAATTGAATTTACCACAGGTGGACTCCTAAAAAGTTGTAGAAACATCTCAAGGATGATCAATGGAAACAGGATGCACCTGAGCTCAATTTCAAGTCTCATAGCAAAGGGTCTGAATACTTATGTAAATAGGGTATTATTATTTTTTGGGTAATAAATTTGCAAAAAATTCTAAACCTGTTTTAGCTTTGTCATTATGGGTTATTATGTGTAGATTTCATGGAAAATGTGTATTTAATCATTTTTAGAATAAGGCTGGAACGCAAAACAACATTTGGAAAAAGTCAAGGGGTCTGAATACTTTCCAAATGCACAGCACCTGGGATGACAAGAAATGGTCATGATTTTGACATAAGAATAATATGATCCAGTGATAGAAACAGCTTGGGTTTTTAAAGGATACTGGAAATGCCCGTAGTCGATTAGAATAAGGCCTGGATAGAGCAGGATACAGAGGACTGTGCAGACCTAGGCAAGAAGAGAACACAACACACATTATCGTGAGACGGGCAGGTAATGCCTATCTAATACAGTATCTTTGTTTTTGTAATTCTCAAAACTGAGACTGCACTTATTTTGAGTTATACATCAAATAGAGGGAATGTAAATGTCAGAAGTCTGACATACCTTCTTTTTGTTTGATCCTTCACTGAGGTAAAAACTGTAAAGAACAACAGCAGGAATGTATATCAGCAGATCTGCAACAAGAACTGAGCAAAGATACATATATTCAGTCCCACAAATGAATCACTATGCTCTGCGTTGGTGTCTCACTCCTATGTGATGCTCGTCACTCAACCAACAGTCCGTGCGGGGGTGGGGGGGGGGGTTCTTTAACCTGTACTATTATTTAAACTGGCTGTCAGTGGTGTTAATGTGTACTGTTCTTTAACCTGTCTGTCAGTAGTGTTGATGTGTACTGTTCTTTAACCTGTCTGTCAGTTGTGTTGATGTGTACTGTTCTTTAACCTGTCTGTCAGTTGTGTTGATGTGTACTGTTCTTTATCCTGTCTGTCAGTTGTGTTGATGTGTACTGTTCTTTAACCTGTCTGTGAGCAGCGTTGATGTGTACTGTTCTTTAACCTGTCTGTCAGCAGCGTTGATGTGTACTGTTCTTTAACCTGTCTGTCAGCAGCGTTGATGTGTACTGTTCTTTAACCTGTCTGTCAGTAGCGTTGATGTGTACTGTTCTTTAACCTGTCTGTCAGCAGCGTTGATGTGTACTGTTCTTTAACCTGTCTGTCAGCAGCGTTGATGTGTACTGTTCTTTAACCTGTCTGTCAGTAGTGTTGATTTGTACTGTTCTTTAACCTGTCTGTCAGTTGTGTTGATGTTTACTGTTCTTTAACCTGTATTTCAGTAGTGTTGATGTGTACTGTTCTTTAACCTGTCTGTCAGCAGTCTTACCTGTGGCTCTCATAAACAACTTATGTCCATAGCTTTCATGACCTCGAGACGCATGCAACTCCACCCAGTCTGGGTTTATCAGCTTGGCCCTGCAGGAAAGCACAACAAAGTAATATAATAATGATAACATTCATAATATATTGCAGTACTTGTGTGCATACATTTTCATACGGTGGCCCCAGCAGAAATCAAACCCATGATCCTGATGTTTGTGTGTGTGCCCTCAGACTTACACATGTGCACAGAGCAGGCTGTGGTAGGCTGTGAGAGGGGGATAGTCCAAACCCCAGTAGTTTAGGTTGTTGTCTGTAGTGTTGAAGTACCTGAAGGATGAAAACAACATTAAGTTATCCTAACTATTGCTTAGAAACTTTATAAAAACACAAAGATGCAAGACAGGACCATAGACAGCTGCATAGACCAACCATTCATGAACAGGCAGATTGTATGTCACTTCTTGCCAGTGCCTTTGAGCTTCGTAGTCCCCGAACATGGGTGGTTTGCCTGCCCCTGAAAATAAGAGAAATGGGTAAAAATGCTGCTGAATAATAATAGCTAGCTATATGAAATATGCAGAGAACGAGATTACAGTCCTGCTGTTGAACAGTGGCTAGCTAGTAAGCGGACTCATGTTTATGTCTCTAGCAAGCTATTGTCCATAATCATTTCACCAAAATACCGGTTGCATTTTACCACTCAAAATCAACAATTTGACAAGTTTACAATGCAATCTGGCTAGGATTTCTAGCTAACTATGTAGCTATGAAACGGGGCTGTCAGTGAGCCCTACAGGTGCAACATTAGCATATAGCTAGCTAGCTACGGTCCACTTCCTACCTGAATAAGAGTTCAAGGATACAGCCCATCTTGCCGTAAGACCGAACAAAACACAAATGGACACAAGGCTCCAGTTCTCCATGACCGATACTATACAACAGCTTTATTATTGGCAACGAAATGCTATAATTCTCGATGCATGTTGCAGCTTCCGTGCAGGATTGTTGTTTACACTTCCTGAACACGTCAGCGCAGGCGCCGGTTGATGACGTGTCGTGGTGAACTCGGTTCTTCTTTGGTCAGAGCTGGATGATGCTGACGATAGAGAATATTCGATTTCAATCAAAAGCAGAATAAACCGAAACCGACATTATAAGATTGATAGTGAAGGATTTAGCTACTTTGGCTTTTTGTTCAAATATGTGATTTGGACATTGAAGGAACCAGTTTTTCCACAAGTAGGCTAACCAATACACTCCTAGAAAAAGGTGTTATCTAGAACCTAAAAGGTTTCTTCGGCTGTCCCCATAGAGGACCCATTGAATAACCATTTTTGGTTCTAGGTATAACCCTTCTGGGTTCCATGTAAAAACCCTTTCCACCGAGGGTTCTACCTGTAACCCAAACGGTTTCTACCTGGAACCAAAAAAGGGTTCCACTATGGGGACAGCTGAAGAACCTTTTTGGAACACTTTTTTTTCTCAGGGGCTCCCGAGTGGCTAAGCAGTTTAAGGCACTGCATCTCAGTGCAAGTGGTGTCACTACAGTCCCTGGTTCGAATCCAGGCTGTATCACATCCGGCCGTGATTGGGAATCCCATAGTGCGGCACACAATTGGCCCAACATCATCAGGGTTTAGCCGGGGTAGGCCGTCATTGTAAATAAGAATTTGTTCTTAACTGACTTACCTAGTTGAATGAGGGTTAAATAAAAGTAATTGGCCACGTGGGCTTAGACAGTTGGTTTGGGGTTACATTAATTTGGCCACGTGGGCTTAGACAGTTGGTTTGAGGTTACATTAACTAGTAGACAGTAATTTTAGCCATTATTTTGACCCACATGATAAAACAATGCCTATAGTCTGAGACTTCAGTGAGTGCTATGACAAGGCATGATTCTCTATGAAGGATTGACAAACAAGAGAGGTAACAATATGTGACAGCAATAGGAGGTAGTTTATGAATATGTAAATTCTGTCGCACAATATCAGTACCACGGTGCTTGTTGTCACCTGTCTATGTATACTACTTGTATACTGTCTATCTGCCCAGAGGCACATCCTGTATGACCTTTCAGTCTAGTGACATCTACAACCATGTCTATGTTTCCATTCCGAGGGGTGAGAAGTTGTTGGATGAAACACATCACTTCTTTGTGGTTCATGCATCAATTATTTATAAATAATAATAACCTTGGACAACTGCTGATTTGCAATGACACTTTCATTACAATGAGAAGCCTATAAGTCATTGGTGGCCATTAGTTATTAATACCCTGGTGTGCCAGCTTTACTCTGTCATTTATTGCTTAATCTCTGTGCCTTTTAAATATTCAATAACTGCTGTATCTACATTTACTGTCTATGATCTGGCTTGTCACCCCTGCTATAATGCTATAATGAAGGCTTTCCACGTCTTGCTTGACAATGCACAATGTCCAAACTGGCACCCTATTCACTAGTGCACTATATAGGGAATAGGATGTCATTTCAGTCACAGACCCAGGCTTTGGTTGTTTCTTTACCTTCATGTTTGGAATGATACATGAAGGTAGATAGATAGATGGATAGAGAAATGGATAGATAGAGAAATTGATAGATACAGTTGATGTCAGAAGTTTACATACACTTAGGTTGGAGTCATTAAAACTTGTTTTCAACCACTCCACAAATGTCTTGTTAACAAACTGCAGTTTTGGCAAGTCGGTTAGGACATCTACTTTGTGCATGACACAAGTCATTTTTCCAACAATTGTTTACAGACAGATTATTTCACTTATAATTCACTGTATCACAATTTCAGTGGGTCAGAAGTTTACATACGCTAAGTTGACTGTGCCTTTAAACAGCTTGGAAAATTCCAGAAAATTATGTCATGGCTTTAGAAGTTTCTGATAGACTAATTGACATCATTTGAGTCAATTGTAGGTGTACCTGTGGATGTATTTCAAGACCTACCTTCAAACTCAGTGCTTCTTTGCTTGACATCATGGGAAAATCAAAAGAAATCAGCCAAGACTCAGAAAAAAATGGTAGACTTCCACAAGTCTGGTCAACAACAACAAAGATCGTACTTTTTGGAGAAATGTCCTCTGGTCTGATGAAACAAAAATAGTTGGACAATGACCCCAAGCATACTTCCAAAGTTGTGGCAAAATGGCTTAAGATCAACAAAGTCAAGGTATTGGAGTGGCCATCACAAAGCCCTGACCTCAATCCTATAGAACATTTGTGGGCAGAACTGAAAAATTGTGTGCGAGCAAGGAGGCCTACAAACCTGACTCAGTTTACACCAGCTCTGTCAGGAGGAATGGGCCAAAATTCACCCAACTTATTGTGGGAAGCTTGTGGAAGGCTACCCGAAACGTTTGACCCAAGTTAAACAATTTGAAGGCAATGCTACCAAATATGAATTGAGTGTATGTAAACTTCTGACCCACTGGGAATGTGATGAAAGAAATAAAAGCTGAAATAAATCATTCTCTCTACTATTATTCTGACATTTCACATTCTTAAAATAAAGTGGTGATCCTAACTGACCTAAAACCAGGAATTTTTGCTAGGATTAAATGTTTGGAATTGTGAAAAACTGAGTTTAAATGTATTTGGCTAAGGTGTATGTAAACTTCCAACTTCAGCTGAAGATGGATGGATGGATGGATGGATAGATGGATGGATAGATAGATAATAATTTTATTTACACCAACACATGTGCCACAATGGAATAGAGAGGGCCATGGTTGTGGAGAAGGAGATGAACCAATCAATCCTTGTGCTTTGTGTGCAAATGCCACTGGAGTCTATGGTTTTTACTTGACCTATGTTTTCTACCAGTCCAATACAGTGGGGAATGGATGTGGAGAAGGATTCTCCACAGCCTTGTGCCTTAGCTGTCAATGCACTGTAAGCCTTGTCCGTATGGTTATTTCTTTACCCATGTTTCCTACCAATCCTATATGGAGTGGGGAACGGTTGTGGAGAAGGAGATAAAGGAATGAAGTACCCTCATCATCCTCCTCATCATCAGGCTGACCAAGGACTGATCATGTTTCTGGACTTTACTGGATGAAGAGATGAATGAAGTAAGTAGCTAAGTAACTAACATAGTATCATGACAATAGCAACATTGTAATAGCAAAATGGCAGTGGAAGTTAAAGCAACAACCAGGTATGCAACCATAATAATAATGTGTAACCATTTTGTTGTATTTGCACAGGTAATAAACAGTTCATTATTGACCATTTGTCATAGATCAGAGGTAATTATTGAAATGTATTTGTAAATTTCATTATACACACACGCGCACACACACACACACACACACACACACACTCCCAGTAAATTGCGCTTTGGATCAACTCAAACACTTGTCCTCGGACAAGGGAAATTAATCAATAAAGTAGTCTGATTTTTTAAAGAAACAGTGAGAAATAGGTCTACAAAACAGAGAGGTTATTGTGGGAATGCCTCACCTGGAATTTAAGCAATGTGTCATCTGGAAAATGGATGAATGAAGTATTCTTGTAAAAATAAAGGCTAGATAAAATGAACATTCCCAACTGAAACACGTTTTATAGCTAACAAAGATTATAGGCAGTAGAAAATAGAGTGGGAATGTGTCATATCTGCAATATTTGAGATATTTGAGCTCCATATTAGACAGTTAGTTTTTTTGTGAGTATCCAATGTTTTTGCTGTTCACCAGACGAAGGCCTGTAAAGCCCCTCTTTCTTTGTGTGGGCTCCCATCCTAATTGTCTTGTGTTCTTTGTTTTATGTATTGTAGGCCTAGTAGATGTGAAAAACAAACATTTAGGACATGTATACACATGACACAACTGTGCATAAACATCCATTTACAAAAAAACGTGTCTAACAAAATTAAGAATAGACTACTGTGTAAATATTATTCGATTTTTCACTCAAAATGCCTTTGCTGATGCTGCTCAGCAAAGATTTCGTTTAAAGTCCAAATGTACCTTCTGTAGTAATTAAAACTATTTATGTTATGTCAAGTAGATTATGAGAACCTCTGTGGTGGTCCATGCTGTTTGTGCTGTCAGTGTTGAGTGTGTTTCGGGGGTTGTGGGAACCGCTTGTTCTCACTACCCATACAACCCACCTGTGCAGCGCTCGAGAGCAGGTGCAGCTACAAAGGTCAGCGTTGTGTGTGAGTGTGAGCGCCGCGCTATCTACAAAGCCCAGAAACTTTCAACAGAGCTCTATACAGCCCCCGCATCTCTCGGATTGAGAGGGCTTGGGTTAAATGCGGAAGACACATTTCAGTTGATAGCATTCAGTTGTACAACTGACTAGGTATCCCGCTTTCCATTTCGCTATGCTGTAGGCTTTTAGGCCTCACTAAAACGGAAATGCATCCAAACATTTGAGCACAGGTCATCATCCTTCGCTTGTTGTAAGCCATTTCGTTGGAGAAGATGTAGCATATGTCAGTATGATTATTAGCCTCACCATATTTGAGATAGTAGTCTACTAGAATGTTATTAATACAATGTTCTCGTTATTATTTTCCATAAATAGGCTTGTTTGTTTTTTGTCTTATTTCAAGTCAAAATAGTCTACCTTCATATGGGCTCCCATTTCGTTCCATTTCAAATGATGTATTATGAGAAAGGCAATTCTGTCTTTGGGCACAATATGAAACTACTTACAAATCCTACACAGCAGTCCGTCCAAGCAACTTGAGACTGTACAAGAATACAATGTAAAGGTATCAACTTTGTCCTAATATTTAGGCTTACATTATGCAGCCAATTACTTTGAGG
This sequence comes from Oncorhynchus kisutch, assembly GCF_002021735.2. NCBI lineage: Eukaryota > Metazoa > Chordata > Actinopteri > Salmoniformes > Salmonidae > Oncorhynchus > Oncorhynchus kisutch. The sequence continues at coordinate 13,570,158 of NC_034186.2, read as the reverse complement.
ATTGTGAAATGTCAAAATGAGTTTGCAGCGCCGTCAGTGTGTCTCTGTGAATATGCAGAACTTGATAGGCTACCTAGGTAATAACTCGAGGAGCTCCGGATGTCCACAGTTGCAATACCCATCGAAGGTTATTACTTGACGTCAGGTATATAAAAAGCAGGGATCTATTATAACCTTGCACTTGTTAAAGAGTCAACTCTTTCCCACCAGCTGCCCCTAAAATAGACACACAATTAAAACCCGTTGAATCTAAACAGTTTCAGTGTCCTTACTTCACGATAAATAAGATCGACCCAAACCACTCAGTATAGCCCACTTACGCCAACTGATGTCTGATAGTCGCCCATGTAATGCTCCTGGAAGGATTTGTGGGCCTGATGTTTCTGTGTTTAAATCGCTTTGCACAAGAATAAAGGTGTCAATAAACGCCACCTAGCGATTTTCACAAGTCATTGCTGTTACACGGTTATGTGTGTGTTATTGTGGGCTACATTACATTGTTTGAACAGTAAATTAACAGAATGTTTGAGCAGAATGTCTCCATTGAATAAAGATATCTTCTTAACAAACTAATACCGTAATTGCATGGCATATATTTTCTCAGGTGTTTTTGTTTTGCTAGAGAGCAAATGTTATAATGTCTACTCAATGATCATGTATTGCTTTTACCTAAGACATAAAGGAGATTATGGTAGTAATTATGAGACACGTATGTCTATATGTGTCTCATAATTACTACCATAATCTCCTTTATGCATTTGTTAGTCATAGTTTTGTTGGAAAATAACCAGCTTGGCAATTAAAAATGATGTAAACATTTTAATGAACAAACGTCGATTGATAAGCAGCATTTATTCACATTTCGATTAGACATTGCATTAAGATATTATGGGATCAACAGCCTATCGACGTGAACGTAGGCCTAGCTCCCTTTACAAATCTCCCCTCACAAAGAAGCCCGAAGGTCTACATTTCAATACATTATTTGTCCTCGCACGCCAGTAGGCCTGGCTATGAATGCTTGTATGCCATCATATTAGATCTATAGCTGGGCTTTATTTAAAAGAGAAGCCCCTGCATCGCTACGTCCTGTAAATCACCGGCGGTATGTGATATCAAACTGTGCTTTGACGCGAGGCATCGGAGCAATGCGCATAAAAATGTAGTCTCATCTGAAGGAATAAGGAGCCAGTCGTAGAATGGGCGCCCCGTTATCCAGTGTCATTGAGAAGCACTGCCTCAGCAGCTTCTTCAGACTGAAAGTGAATTCAAGAAGAGAGTCCTTTCTCTGTTCCCATGAGTATCAGTTAAAAATAGCCCCCTAGCCCCTGTGCATCGACACCGGCCACACACACCATCGACCATTTGCTGTTTGTGTAAAACTGATTAGCTAGACACAACTGTGAAATTAAGTGTTACTTTTATAGTAGCAACATGCAAACATATTTTATATCTTCTCGGTTTCTCTTGTAATACGATACCATAATGTCTCGGCATTTACCAGTTAGGCTAAAGAGCATCTGCACTGCATCTAACATTTATCATGAATGAATCCACTCTCATTTTCATGTTAGTAATGTTAGTGAAAACATTAGTACCAGCTTATTGATAATCAAATGTTTTACTATTTTGATCCACCAAAATCATTTTCATACCAGTTCTAATGATTTCATGTTTGTTTTTAAGTTTTGTCTGTAATAAAATAACGAGGCAGAATCCTGCGTTCTGTGGCCTTATAAGTAGCCTAATTCCTGATTACTATTTAGGCCTATATATATTCAAAATAAAGTATATTTAATTGTTTTGACATCTGTAAATAAGCCATCATAAGGTAGTAGCAGAAAACGGCTATAATGATGTAGCCTAGTTATTGTCATGCCAAATGATAACAAGATTATATCATAATAAACAACAAAATAACTTTAAAACAGTTGAATGTAACTATAAATTGAAATGTATAATGAATTGATATTAAACTAAAGTAAACATTTCCTAATTTGTAATATCAATAGACATATTTTATATTAAGAGATATTACATTTGAACTAGGCCTATGGGAAATGGCCTGTGTTTCAGTTGATTCATTCATTCATTCATTCATTACTTGCTCGCGGTAATAAACACGTCATTACACTCTCACTTAATTGTCGTAGCAATAAAAATATTCAAGTTTCGAGTTTCAGAGGCCTACCTTTATTATTGGCCTTAAATTAAATGCACCTGGTTTGTAATCTTGTTTTGATTGTTTAATGTGGTAACATTTATACCTGTTTGTTTACAAAACCTGTACTGATATTTTGTCATATCCCAGGGACTTTTCCGATTATTTCCTACTATTAAAATGGTTTCAATTGGAGACGTTTCAATAACTATCACAAAGCAGACCTATCAGACGTTTCAATAACTATCACAAAGCAGACCTATCAGACGTTTCAATAACTATCACAAAGCAGACCTATCAGACGTTTCAATAACGACATAAAGAAAAGGAATACTGCTAATGCTTCTTTCTTTAGATTTATTAACAAATGATTCCAGTTTACAACACAATAGAGATACATAGAATACATATATTTCAATTTATTAACAGACCATTTGTCCAGACTTAGAATAAGAACATGTTGTATCATGTATGAAAAATCAAAGCAAAAGTGTTGATTATTTTAAACTAACAGTGAGCTAGCTACCAGTTACAAAATCAAATATAAAATAATATCAGGAAAGCTCGTCTATAACTACAATTGTTGTACAGTTCAAACAACGAAATAAAATAAGTAAAAGTCAAACAAGTAAAAGTATTTATTTTTACAAATATGTACAAATATTACCTGTACAGATAGCATTCCTTTGCTGTTGTCTCTTTGTTTAGTCTTTACATGGCTACAGATTGGTGGACACCTTCCAGCGCTGCATGCCTATTTCGTGCTGTACAGTCTCCCCCCCAAGTCTCTAGAAAAGTGAGTATTTTATTGAGACTATTGAGGCCATTTGGACACTGCCGTTACTGAGGGTAAAAACTGTCCCGACATGATATTAGATGGCATGCTAAGAATTGGTGCAATAGCTGCTGTTGTCCTGGTTAGGCCATGTGCGCTCAACAACGCAGACTGAACAGTCACCGGAGGCCGCATGAAAGTCTGTGCACTCGAGGAAGTGGATACCCCGATGATGTTTTCTATACTGAAAGACGGTCTACTGGAGGGCTCGGACTTGATCATAGACGCGGTGCTCAGACTGTTCAGCTGCATCTGTAGGCTGGGGCTGAGCTGAGAGTTGAAGGCTTTTCTGTTCAGCTCAGCGGAGGACAAGAGAGGGACAGTCGGGGGTAGCATGGGACCTACTGGGTGCATGTAAGGGTACATCCCCGCTGGATGGGTGTAGGCTGGGTGAATTCCATAGTGACGTCCGTAAGGATTCCCAATACTGTAAGCCCCAAAACTTTGCATCATGAGGGCTGTCTGGTCCCTGAGAATGTCTGGCTGGTGCCTCTTGAATCGTTTCCTTCTCCTGAGGAAGCTTCCGTTGTCAAACATATCTTCCGATTGTGGGTCCAGGGTCCAGTAGTTGCCCTTACCAGGGTTGCCCGGCTCCCGGGGGATTTTCACGAAGCAGTCGTTCAGCGACAGGTTGTGGCGGATAGAGTTCTGCCAGGCTGGAAACTTCTCCCGGTAATACGGGAACCGGCTGCTGATAAACTCGCAGATCCCGCTGAGTGTGAGTTTCTTCTGCGGGCTCTGGAGTATCGACATGGTGATGAGCGCGATGTAGGAGTAGGGGGGCTTCACTAGACTGTTTTTCGGCTTGCTGCTCATGGCACCCGACGCGCTCTCAGTGCCGTCCGCTTTGGTCTCTCCCTCCCCGGCGCTCTCACAGGGACTCCCGGACCTGTCCTTCACTTCTATCTCCTCCACCTCCTCCGAGTGGTCGTGCATGCCCCCCTGGCTGTCGCAGTCGCTGTCTCGCTCCATTCCCTCATCGCCTTCGCCGACCACGTCGATATCCACATCCTCGGCAGTGAGCACCGTCTGACCGGACATGTCGTTGGCACTGTTGCCACCAGACAGGGTCATCACAGCTTACTTTACCGAAGAACAACCAGGGATCTAGGTGAGGGTGCGCGCGCGGCCCGTCCGTTGCGGTCAGATCGGATGTCGCCGGATTCTAAATGCAGGTCAGACCGGCCTGCCAGAGAAACTTAAACTTCAGAAAATATTTCTCCAGTCAAGTAGCCTAGTCGTCTTCTTAAGGGTTTTGGTGTGTGCGCTTCACGCCTCGATGTCCTTCGATCGCTATTTCCTAGTAAGAGTGGTTTAAGAGTGCGAAGTCAAAATGACATATGCTTTTAAAGCCGGTTTTAAGGACTGTCTGATAGATTACTTTTTCAGTTTAAGATATACTATCAGTGCCGCCACGTGATTGGGTGACGTCAGAAGTCCCCTGCTAAACCATGCAAACTGAAGTTGTTTCATGGATTTGTCAACAAAGGGACAACAGTAATGCTGCTTTCCACTACTTTCTGTCTGTGTTCGTCCGTCATAGACCATTTAACGGTAGTGGGTGGGTTGGTTGGTGGGTGGGTGGGTGGGGGGTGAAAAGTGGCTTACATGATTGAAAGATCTGATGCGCATTATATCTCCCGGCTGCACTAAAACCAAATCTTAACTTTGCTTAAACAAATTGCTTGTGTTGAAAGCGGCTGAATGAAAACGTCGACAGCTAAGTTAATTGAATATCTTCTAGTTATTATTGTGTGCTCGTCTTTATGTTGCATGGGATATAATCCTTTTTATTAAATTGGAAAAGAGAGTCTATAATTCTTAGTTGCCTTCTCCATACCCAAATGACTTCACGTGTAATTATTACTTTAAGCATAAGACCCTTTGGTGAAAGACAGCCTACTTAGTATTTTTTTTACTATTATACTAACTAAAATCTAGTTTAAATTTCACCATGGAATGTAAGGCTATATTCAAACGATTAATTCCGTGGATTTGTCGAAGGTGAGAAGGATACTGAAAACAACCATGGAAAAGAATAAATAAATAATTGTCAACGGGTTTTGCCAGAGGTGTTAACGACCTAATCATTGCCTGTGTTAGCATATGAAAAAGTAGGAAATGCGGGACCGGGTGAATGCAAAGGCCCCATTCACAACCATGAAGGTGCGCAGTGTATGTGGGCTGTTCACAAGAAAGGATGTAGAAACGAATACAGAAGTTTAAACGTTTCCTGCGTTGTGTGAGAAATGTTGTCCGATGTCATTGTAGTGGAGTGGAGTGGAGGGGGTCAGGAGAAGTATCATTACCATCCCTGCTCTGATAATAGCCTGCGAATAGGCTGATGATGGTCGGGCAGACACATAGCACTGTTTATCTATTTAAAATAGGACATGTTCATTGCTAATTTACAAAAGCTGCCGTTGCTTTGTTGTGAATAAATAAAACAATAGTATCTTCCTATCTTAGATTCTCTATATATGTGCCACAAAGCAATATAACTTCCTATTGATTCCGTCTGAAACACCTCCTGTCGTAATGAAAATATATTTTAATTGACAACAGAAGCAATTATTCTTATCACCCCTCTATTAGAACTAACAAAAATGTGTAAATTGCTTTACAATGGGAACGGAGTAGCAGTTAACCATGACAAGTTTTGCTCAGTTCAAAGCTCCTCTTCTGGTCTCCATTGAAAAGCTAAACAGCAATCTGTGCACATTGGCATTGTTCTGTGAGGATTTCGCTACCACTAACCACAACTCCCTCAGACACCACCACAAATACTTAGATTATTTGCTTATAAACACTATTATGTATATCACATAATCTTTATCCAGGTCAACAAATACAACTATTATAATAACTCAATTAGGCCTAAATTAATACAAATATTATGATTATTTTAATTTGATAATTGTTCAATATTATTACAATATTATAACCATTATATTTGAAATATTTTACGTTGCTAGAAATAGTCCAGATTATAGCTCTGTTGTTTATAACAATTTCCTCGGATAATATAGGCTAGGTACATCGAAAATGGGCCTTTACTTATACATATTTTACAATTTCAGTATCTAATATTACATCAATTCTAATATAATTAAATTCCTCATTCTCGAGCCTGTATTTTGTTATTGAGGGTTTGGATGGCATTTAATCTAAAAACAAGCGCCTCGCGGCCGCGACCTCCAAGTTCTTCTCTCTCTATATCCTTTAATTCTACCTGGCATAGGGGGCTCGTGCCTAGTGCTGCACCTTTGACGTGGCTGCTCCTTTTGTTTGAATAAAAGTCGCCTTAATTAAATCATATCGTTAATAATGGTGTCGCAGTGAAAAGGGACAAGGCCCCCGATTAGACATGCATTGTGCTAATCTCTTGCTCAGGCATGCACCCGGTGACCTGTGTGATGTGGAGTCTATCAACACCGGGCTACTTAGCAGATGAAATCACAGCTCACCCATTCAGTCCTATATATATTTTACACTGACACTACGCAACTGTTTGCGTAACATGTTTGTTTCATTTTTCACTATATTGTGTATATATATACATCATATTGTTTGTTTGGGGGAGTAATATGTTATTTTGATTTGGGCATTTCAGAAACGTTTAGAAACAGGTGTAGGCTATTCTAAAAGGCTCCTTCGTCTTTAAATCCGAGATGCAGCGTGTCGTGAAAGACAGACAATGTAACTAGGTGATAGGAGATCGAACCCGTCCTCCCTGTGATCTTTTGAAGCCTCACAAATCCGCTTTTATATCTTTGCAGTTTGTTAATGAAATGTACATTTAAGCACACATGCACGGCTTAGCCCGACAAAAACCTTTTAGAATAATAAGCTAACTCTCTCCACCATGAACCATTAGAGGACGCGGTAGCGATAGCAGATAGCAGGTGACAGAGCGGATGCAGTCACCGCGTCGCCGCGTTGCAATGTGATTACCACAGGAAGGTCAGAAACAAATACCTCCCAGATAGCAAAACGGTATAGAATTTCTGCCTAATTAAATTGCTTAAATAAAAAGAGACGAGGATGAAATTGAAAGGTGTGGCAGAAAGAGGGAGAGCGAGAGAATGTGTGCTCTGAAGGAAAACAGATTCCTAGAATGGGAACGGGACGGAAAGACGCGGCTGCAATTGAAACCAATAATGGGGCGTATAATTACGCATGGCCATATATTAATTACGCACAAACATATATTAATCCTCGGTACTTGTATAAGACATACTGCTGCATTATTTCCACTGTTACTGAATAAAAACACAAAAATAAAACAGCCTAAACGCCCTAGACATCGAATAATGTGTTATTTTCCACAGAGGAACGCGAATCATTGACAGAAGACTCAGTGCGTTCTTCTTGGTCATGATTCTTGGGCAGAATCAAAGGATGCTTTCTCATTATTTTAAACCATTTCCTTCCAGTAAATAAGTTATGTAAAACTTGGAGCTGTGGCGGATTAAGGGCTAAGGATCCTGGCATCATCAGCACTATGCATGTGTCTGTTTGGCACTCGCCACAGCTCGTTTCGGAATGTATTTGGTGATTTCTTTATGTAAGGTTGAGATGAGTTTAACCACGCTAATCAAGATGGTAAACAAAAGCCTAACGTGAAAATTATTCGTTTGAAAACAGATTTTTGAAAGGCAACTCATTTAATTAATTATGGGAGAGTAGTTGGGTCAGAAAGTTAGTAAAACGTTATGATGAATTAATGGAATTGTTAGCGCGCTTTTAATTACGGCTATTATGTTAATTATTTTACGTCACCGAATGATCAGCACGCCACATTTAAGAAAAATTTGCCATTCTCTGTAAAACTGTTCTTTTCATCTAGGAAGAGGGAAGTGTCCACGTCATACTTGAGTTAAAAAATGACTTTTCATTTAAATGCGAGCTCTAATTAGATTTTTCACGGTCGACACCGTGATTCCCTCAAGGCTATACCCACCAGAAGGCAGGATCTCAGCCGTTTTTGGGGAATTCGCCATTTTCACCCCCTTGAAGAATCCACTCTATCAACCTGCAACTTTCTGTCAAACAATATGATGTAGCTCATTTTTAACCGTCCCTTTTGTAGAATCATCCTGGAGCCTCGTGCAGTCACAACAATGCACAAAGGGGCCAAACTGAGAATGCGAGTCGCGCTCTGCAGATGCGCCAGAATAACGACATAATTGCTTTGGTATCCAAAATACAAAATGACAGGAAGATACGGTTAAAAGCCAAGAGGAAACAACATGGACAATATCACTGCCTGGTGGCTATAGGTCTATAGATGATTTATCGAATGGACACCTGAGTTTGAACACCTGAGATGTGGAGCTGGCGCTGGTGATGGATATGAAAGGGATTGGCAATTAATAAATTATCAATTCATTTTCTTCATATTGCTCCTTTTCAGTATATTTCGATAATGTCCTTCCTAAAAAATAAGCGGCCAATCTGTTATTTATTAAATATAGTATTTTTTTCAAAACAGAAATGTTTGTGAAGTAAAATTGGAATAGCAATGTTTTTGTTTTTCGTGTTATACCAAAAGATTGACAAGACCATTGCTAGATTTTTGTAACGATTTTTTTTGTTGATCTTTTCGACCATACAGTGATGCGATTATCAACACCTAACCCATAGATTCAAGACAACTGAGAGTTGTGTAGACCTAATCAACATACAGTTTACTGTAGGTCTTGGCTATAGATTATTGAAGGTGCCCTCAAATGCAGTATCTACATTTCACCTTTTCACCTAAATGCTGAACAAGGTCCAATAGGTGATATAGACTCCAACACCGTGAGAGACTGGTGAGGTATGTTAGTAGCCTACACTTCATAATTACTGGTGTACAACGATTAGGCCTATACTGTTATCATCTTGAGGGAATAACAGTCTGTATGTGAAGCGTTTTGGCGAATATTGTTTTAACGTTATTTATCTTTTTTTAAATTTTATTCAATAATTAGGCCACTCAAAAGCACATGAAATACATATTTCAGGGACATTTGTTATGGGCTTTTTAGTGAGATTGTCATTCATTAGTTTGCCTACATATTTCTATAAAAAAGTCGGCCTATGTTTAACCCACACGCATTATATGCATTAGTGATATACTTACATTTGCATTGAAATGGTTCTTATTTCTAGGCTACATTAAAACTTCATGTGTCGAGATCGTGCTTTCAACATCGAATAATTGCTTAATTGATTATCCGGGCAACGTATTAACATGCAACAACATGGAGATCTTATTGACATTGATTGAAATGTTGTTGGTTTGTTTTCATAATGCATCTGCTATCGTCCCACATTTCCAAGATAGTAGCCTGTCGAGTAAAACCAACGCAATGGTTGCAGTCTCTCTGCTCTCTAAAGACTCATCATTAGTTCGAATACGAAAGTGTTCGATGCTTGGAGTTCCCCATGAAGGCTCGCGATGTGGAATGGTGCGAGGGTGGGAAAGTGACACCTCCTGCTAAATGTAAGATGGATTAACATGCCAATGTGTCTTGTTAAGTATGTGCAATGTCACCCGGTTTGTAGATTTTATTGTCATTTAGATGAGGGCTCAAGTTGCACATTAGCACTACCAGAAAGTGTTATTTGAGTACAGTAGGTTGTAAAACAGCACAAAATACACGTCATACGCAATGTCCCTCATCGCACCACCTTGGCTAAAAATGCTGCTAACTAGAACAGGCCTGTAGACAGATAAAAAATACATTGAAATCTAATACACTTAACAGAAAATTACTTGAATATAAAATTTAAGAGAGACAGTACGGTATCTAATATTGAAATGCAGGCATGCTGTTTTGGATTGTGGGATCTTTGGGAGACAATTATTCATTGAAAATGAACACATACATTTATTTACCGTGTAATATAAATAATTCCCAAGTACAAGAGAGGTTCATGTGGAGGTTTGGTAGTTATTGGGTTAGTGGTGTCGTTTTGGTATTTATTCCGTTGCACTTTGCCTCCTGTGAATAAAGGGATATATTAATCTGATGATATTTATAAATGGCGTGATTGAAACATGAGAAATAGAATCTACCAACACTAATCCATAGAGCCACTTGGATTTTATATCGAATGAGAGACTCTGCGAAACTCCTACTGCACGTTGTCTATGTCCAGGCCATTTTAATGTTTACATTTGAGACAATGCCTCTTTAAAGCCTTTACAAGGTAGCCAAAGATAAAACGACAACTCCCATTAGCTGTAATTTATGTTAAAGGAAACTGTCATTCTTTAGCTTGGTAATGTAGTGTATTCCGCATGGCACTTGAACTGACCCTTGAACTCAATCTCGTCTTGCGTATTGATGCACACATATATCTATAACAGTAAATTACCTTCTCCAAGAGGTGGCTGCTTCTAATAATCTATCAGATTCTCTGCAGAGCCATGTTTTAACCGGATTTACCTTGCTAGCTCCAAAACCCAATTACCTGGATTGGGGATGATGAGGGGAAATCTTTGTATATGAAAGCACGTGCTGTAATCGACTATTGAGGGGTGTCACTGGGGGCCTGTAACGATAGATCCATGGTGCCACTGAGGAGCAGATTCCCTTGTGACTGTGAGAATAGACTGCTGATGTTGTTTCCATTATGAGATCAAAACAACAACATTTAAATCACTTTCAATAAGATTTCCATACTGTAGGCCGTTTGCCTACATATTTCCCGTTGTTGTTGCTTGTTGCTTTATAAAATATAATTTGTCTAGTATTCCTTACCTGGGAAATCCTAAAACGGAAATGCCATGTTTAGTTTAGTTTTATGTACATGGCAGAGGAGGCTGGTGGGAGGAGCTATAGGAGGACGGTCTCATTGTAATGACTGGAATGGAATCACAGGAAGGTATCAAACACATCAAGCATATGGAAACCACACGTTTGATTCCATTCCATTGATTCCATTCCATCCATTGCAACGAGCCCCTCCTCTACAGGTAGCTCCTCCTCTGGTGTATGGTGACGTTAGATCTCCATTGCTTCGATAAACTAATGTAGTTAATTAAAATGAGAGTAGAGGCTTAATATGGTAAAATGTCATGTTGGTTCAAGAGATGAATGTTTATTGGTCAAGTCAGACAAGGCTAAACTTTTCATTTTCAAGACTGTTGAAGAGTTTCATCAAGGTAAATCAAATGAACATAATTGTCATTGTTTTGCTGATCTTTAAATCTTGTTCTGCAGTTCGGCAAAAATATAAATGAACATCAGGGTGAAAACATAAATATAAATGAACATCAGGGTGAAAACATAAATATAAATGAACATCAGGGTAAAAACATAAATATAAATGAACATCAGGGTGAAAACACAAACAGCCTAATAATGCATGATTCAAAATACGTCAAAGAAAGACTGACAAATGTCCACTGTCCCACGGCGTGTTTGTTTAATATATTGATTCAGAGATTTTGTAGATGTATTTATGGAATGTTTATCTATATGTGCATGCGTGTACTTATCCATATTGCATATACATATCAATAACAATATAAATATTTGAGTCCAAAGTCACGCACAAGAACATCAATATTTTACACATCCCTCCATATTTCTCTTTAAAGATGCAATCAATGGCTTCAATTCATTACCCATGTGTGTGTCTTAGGTATGGGCTTTGCGATAAACAATAATTCTCCTCTCTTCAGTCTCACATAACTTCACTGGCTCTGTACTTTTACAAATGCCTCTAGGCTATAAATACTAATGGAATCTCTTTGCTTAATTTGATTTTGCTGATACACTTGCAGTTATGGCTGAACTTTCCCACGAGAGCAGCTGATTGAACGGCTCTCCAGTCCGTATGGAAGCGCGAAAACATTTCGCAGAGCCGGGGAGATCATTTCCATAATTACCCCGGTCTATCTGCAGCCTTAACGACCTTCTGCAACAATAAAACGATCCCTTGTTAATTCCATCTCCGTCGCTGACATTCAAGAGATGTCTATCTTTTATATGTTTGAGGGGTTCACAAGATAACAAGTGTACTTCTTTTTCTTTTTTCTACACCATTTTCAGCCCCAAAGAGAGCAGTCGATTTAATTAGCCCCAACACTTCACAGCCAGGGCCGGTGCTGGGGCTACTGATGGCGGATATAGGCTATGAAAGAGATCCGCTTGTGTCTCCACATCCACGCCTTGTCCCCTCTATGCCCCAAAATTGGATAATTTATGGGCCTGGGAGAGATTATAAAGATGGATCTTCAAGGCAATCAATTTTCATGTTGCGTTTTGAATGGTGGGATAGAAATGAAGTACAGAATAATTAAAAAGATCACAAGTCCCCCCGTGCATGTAATAATGTGGAAGTCCCATATGGCACCTTTTTCCCTATTTAGTGCGCTACTTTTGCGCGTAGCCCTCTGGTCAAAAGCGGTGCACTATGTAGGGAATATGGTGCCATTTGGTATGCGCTCTAGCAGTTCGACCATTCAGTGTGCCGCTGGAGGATTGCCTTTTGATTTGATGGTGAGGGAGAGCAACCTCGGTCCAGTCCAGTCTCACACCAACACAATAGGGAGTTTCAGCGCTAAGGATGCATTTAAAAATGGTCTCTCACTGCGACTTTGACTTATGGGACTATAGTGGACTGTGTTCTTGTCCACCACAAGATCATAGCAGATAGCCTGTTGTCTGTTTAGTAGAGGAGGTTACATGGATGACTAAATTGGAATGAGTCAGTTGGCACAAAAGTGAGAGGCGTTGGTTGTTTTGAATTTTTAATATGTTATTTAGTGTGACTACAATGTTTGGTGTGTTTGAGCTTTGGGACCAAAATAAAATGCTTCCTTTTTGCATATGAATGGCTGTCAAGATGTACTGTTATTCTACTGCATGGGTAAGTCTATGGCCTTTATTGTTTTTCACAATCTTTTCTAATAATCAAATAGCCTTATTCTACCTCAAACAGTATGACAGTGTCAATGTATACATCTTATCCTTCAGATTTTCCAGCACACATGCAGTTTTACAAAAGTCAATGTTCTTTTGTCCTCTCTTTACATTTAAAGCCATGCTATAAAAGACAAGAAACACTGTTTTTATTCTGATAGGATACCATGATACATGAACTACCTTTCTAATACTTCCTGGTTGTCTTAGATATTCTTTTTCAAAATTGCATATGCAGTATTTGTTATGTGTAAGTTATTTAAAAAAATCCTAAACACATTGAAGCCTCTCAGCCGGTGCATTGTGAAGGCATCATGGCATATGGCCACACACAGTGCATTTGGAAAGTATTCAAACCCCTTGACTTTTTCCACATTTTGTTACGTTTACGGCCAAATTCTAAAATTGTTAAAAAACCATTTTTACTCATCTATCTACACACAATAGTCCATAATGACAAAGCGAAAACAGGTTTTTAGATATGTGTGAAAAAAACAACAAACAGAAATCCCTTATTTCCATCAGAATTCAGACCCTTTGCTATGAGACTCCAAATCGAGTTCACGTGCATCCTGTTTCTGTTGATCATCCTTGAGATATTTCTGCAACTTGATTGTAGTCCACATGTGGTAAATTCAATTGATTGGACATGATTTGGAAAGGCACACACCTGTCTCTATAAGGTCCCACAGTTGACAATGCATGTCAGAGCAAAAACCAAGCCATGAGGTCGAAGAAATTGTCCGTAGAGTTCCGAGACACGAACATATCGAGGCACAGATCTGGGGAAGGGTACCAAAAAATGTCTGCAACATTGAAGGTCCACAAGAACACAGTGGCCTCCATCATTCTAAATGGAAGATGTTTGGAACCACCAAGACTCTTCAAAGAGCTGGCCGCCCGGCCAAAATGAGCAATAGGGGAAGAAGGGCCTTGGTCAGGGAGGTGACCATGAACCCGAGCTCCAGAGTTCCTCTGTGGAGGTAGGAGAGCCTTCCAGAAGGACAACCATCTCTGCAGCCCTCCACCAATCAGGCCTTTATGGTAGAATGGCCAGACGGAAGCCACTCCTCAGTAAAAGGCACATGACTGCCCACTTGGAGTTTGCCTAAAGGCACCTAAAGACTATCAGACCACGAGAAACATGATTCTCTGGTCTGATGAAACCAAGATTGAACTCTTTGGTCTGAATGCCAAGCTTCACGTCTGGAGGAAACCTGGCACCATCCCTATGGTGAAGCATGGTGGTGGCAGCATCATGCTGTTGGTATGTTTTTCAGCTGCAGAGACTGGGAGACTAGTCAGGATCGAGGCAAAGATGACCGGAGCAAAGTACAGAAAGATCCTTGATGAAAACCTGTTCCTGTGCGCTCAGGACCTCAGACTGGTGTGAAGGTTCACCTTCCAACAGGACAATGACCCTAAGCACACAGCCAAGACAACACAGGAGTGGCTTCGGGACAAGTCTCTGAATGTTGTTGAGTGGCCCAGCCAGAGTCCGGACTTGAACCCAATCGAACATCTCTGGAGAGACCTGAAAATAGTTGTGCAGCAACGTTCCCCATCCAACCTGACAGAGCTTGAGAGGATATGCAGAAAAAGAATGGGAGATACTCCCCAAATACAGATGTGCCAAGCATGTAGCGTCATACCGAAGAAGACTCGAGGCTGTAATCGCTGCCAAAGGTGCTTCAACAAAATATTGAGTAAAGGGTCTGAATACTTATGTAAATGTGATATTTAAGTAGTTTTTTGTATAGTTTTGTAAAAATGTCTAATAACCTGTTTTTTCTTTGTCATTATGGGGTATTGTATGTAGATTGATGAGGGAAAAAAACGATTTAATTTTAGAATTTGGCTGTAACGTAACAAAATGTGGAAAAAATCAAGGGGTCTGAATACTTTCCGAATGCACTTTACACAGTGTGACTGCTCTGCTCTCTGTGCTTGAAGGGTAACGTTATCTGGCAGTGTCTCACATTGGATATCATTCTGCCGGTCACTTACTGTAGCTAACTTAACATCAGTATCAATGCAGAACGAGAGAGAAAGGAGAGAGAGAGAATAAAGAAAGAGATACAGATTAAATACCACTCACAGCTTTACATCATTCGCCAGCTAGGACAGTGCCGTTAGCAGTCGCTAATTTAGTGTAGATTCCCTTTTAAAGATATTGACATTTGGTAATTGGTAGCCTGAGATTGATTTCTACAGCAGAGCAGCAGTATCTCTCTCTCTCTCTAGACATTATCAGTGAGATGAAATCGCTGTCTTTTTTACAAGGAGAGAAGGCAGAGAAAGAAGTGTATTATATTGTAAAAAAATGTAATATGTAAAATAGGTAAAATATGTCAAATATGTATATACTGTATATACTGTATAAGTCCATCCTCCTAGATGAATTGTGTTATGATATATTCACCATAGTAAACGGACATATTATCTAAATGGTTCGATTACTAAGGATCCACACAAAAGATAATCAATAAGACTGTTGAATGAACTACCTGTCAGTATGGTCAAATGTAATTATTATACAGGTTGAATAAACTAACTTGCAAATAGGCGTACAGGAAAATTCAATGAACAGGTTCCAATAGTTCTAAAAGGAAATATCGGTACAGCCTTCAGTGTGGCTGGAAGCAAGGACTGTTTTATCTCAGATGCTGCGAGAGGTTGGTCAATTGGAAGGACTATGTAGTGTTTCCCTGTATAAATGTCAGAGCTATGGTTCGTTTACACGGAGTTCACTGTGATTCGCCTTCTGTTGGTTTTTAATTATTATAATGTTTTAAAATGTAACCTTTATTTAACTAGGCAAGTCAGTTACATATAAACACACTGACAACACAGAGGACGTCTACGGAATGTCCAGCAATAACGAGGATCTCTTTAGATGAAAGAGTGGTGATGTATGATAATCATAGTGTATCTTTGAAAGTTGTTGAGGTCAGATGGCATAAGGTAAAGTCATGCTATCAGATTGCATTGGACTCACACATACCGTGTGTAGCATATAGTTCCAAGCCCATACACATCAATTGTGTCATATGAAAATCTCTGTCTCAAATCAAATCAAATTGTATTTCTCACATGAGCCGAATACAAACTTACAGTGAAATAAATGCTTACTTACAGGCCCTTAACCAACAATGCTTTAAGAAGTTAAGAAAAAAATTAAGTGTTTAAGTAAAAAATATATAAAATAAAAGTAACAAATAATTAAAGAGCAGCAGTAAAATAACAAGTGAGAGTATATAAAGGGGGTACTGGTACACAGTCAATATGCTGGGACACCGGTTAGTCGAGGTAATTGAGGTAATATGTACATGTAGGTAGAGTTAAAGTGACTATGCATAGATTATAAACAGAGAGTAGCAGCAGCGTAAAAGAGGGGTCTGGGTAGCCCTTTGATTATCTGTTCAGGAGTCTTATGGCTTGGGGGTAGAAGCTGTTAAGGAACCTTTTGGACCTAGACTTGGTGCTCCGATACCGCTTGCCGTGCGGTAGCAGAGAGAACAGTCTATGACTTGGGTGTCCGTGGTGTGTCCGTGCTTCAGTTGTGAATGATGACTATCTGTGGGTGTTGTTGGTTAGTCCTGCTGTTTTCACTGAGTGGCCTCTGGTTAAACTGCAGAATCAGACTATTTGTATTATTTCAACACATAATAAAATCATCAAAGTGCGGTGGCAAATTGGCCGTCTCTTCCTCTTAGACCCTGTAATCTCCTACACATTTCTTACAATGAACCAGAGTGAACCAAAGGACCTGCTAACCAACTAATGTGTCCATGTGACTGGACTTCAGGGAGTGGAGCTCAGAACAGAAAACTCAATTATCATGTTAGAATTCTGCATGAAAACAATCTATTCTAGAAATTAGAGGTATTCCTATCAGATGACTTGCGTTACAGTGGTAATCTCATTTGGAACAACCACCCCCGTTCTTTGAATGTTATCAAATGTTTACAAAGTGCTTAATGTGTCTAAATGCAATCAGAGAAACCATTGGTAATTGTGTGTCCGCCCGGCGTCATGCAGCACCCAGTGCTTTACCATCGGTTGCCTTGATGTTACTGGGGATCAGAGACTATATGTGCCTTAACAAACCTTAGCTCCACTTTGGAATGTGTTTGTGTGAAAGACCAGGGTTCGAATCCACAAGACTGGGTAACCTAACGAGCTAAATCCCAGGCATTTGTTTGGGGAGTTCCCTTTCCACATAAGCTCCACATATGACATCTTTCTAGTTTTGTGTCGGTGTCTCCTGAGCAGTAACTGCTGTTGTTTCTTACCATGCCCTACAGTGGCACGTCTATTAGGACCCTGTTTTGCTGCATCCTGCAAGGGGCCTTCAAACTTTAGGAAGCTCACAAAGGCTCCTTTCTCCTCTGTGTTGCTCTTCTTTATCCTCAGCCCCAGGGCACAGCAGAGCCCTCAAACCCCAGTATTGTCTGACCAAAACCACATATTACATTTGCTCTGCATAACCCATTTCATTGAGCTGTGCTGCAGGAATTCCTTGCTGGGTCATTCATCTATGTACATGGTTTAGATGCAAAGAAAGCCAGTGAAGGATAATATTAAGGAAGTTAGATATATTTCATGTTTGCCATTCATTTCTCTTCTGTATGCCTTGGTGTCGTGTTGGGGATGTTGACAGGGATTGTTGCAGAGAGAGAAATGGGGATGTTTGGGACATTTGCTCCGAGCGATCTCTGGATTTCTGCCTGTATCTGTAATGTTCTGAAGCTCATTAGGAATTCTGGGCTTTCCCATCAGGAATGTCAATTGAATGGAGCTGAATGGAAACCAAGAGGCTTCTATATCCACTCCAACAATTAACAATGAATAAGAAAACCCATTTTTAAGAACTCTCCACAAGCCTAGCAATTCACTGATCACACTGTTTGGTGATCCACTGTCTCCAAATGCTAACTTATTAATGCTAACTTATTATTAAAATGTTAGCATTTGGATACAGGGGCCAGGTAAACAAAAGCAAAGTGTGGATTATGTCTTACCTTGTCCATAGACTGAGTACAGGGTAAGGAAAGTAATATATCACTTTGTAATTTTGGTGAACTACTCCTTTAATTTGGACCTATTTCCAAAATGATGGCATAGTTATTTGAGTTCCCACAACAATTCTACAGTAGGCCTAGCAGTTATGCAGTTATCTCTTATTTCCATACACTCTATGACCCACGGTTATCATCCCCCATTTAACCCGGTAGGCGCTCTGTAAATATTTGATTCATTTCAAAGAAGGTCCAGTTGTCTCAAATTGCATTTACTGAAACCAGAGTCATCTGGTAGGAATTAATTCGGCTAATCTCCCAGACAGGATAGAGTGTTGTCCAAGCGGAATTATTCTGATACAATCAAATGAAGCCTTTGCATCCCCATTCTGATGGGAAGACAGCTGCTGAGAGATTTGTTTTTTAAAATATATTTTCACCATGACAAATCTCTTCTGATAATCGCAGCATGTGGTTAACTGACTGTTGTGTTTAGATGTAGGCCTAACAGGTCACTGCCGTTTCTCCTGGCCGATAGGCCTATTCATGTGACGTAAGACCCTTCTTCACTTTTTAAGCCCACCAATCCTAATCAATGGGAAAAAACTGGTTGAATCAACATTGTTTCCACGTAATTTCAACCCCAAAAATCAATGTGATGATGTTGAATCAATGTGGAAAACTGATTGGAATTACAAAAAGTAATCAACACATTTCGTTTGAACCTAAATCCAATGACATAGTGAATTTATTAAAAAAATTCACCTTGAATTCACGTTAGTTGACAACTCAACAAAATGTAAATCAAAACTAGATGTTGAACTGACGTCTGTGCCCAGTGGGTAATTTGATTACATTTGACTGAGGTTAGTTCTGTGTAACTCAATGGAGTTTATCAGAAGAGACCTCTACCTAAGTAATCCCAATTACAAAACCTTACTGGAAGTTTACGTAGGTTTAGGGGCCAGTTTGTGGGCAAATTTTCCACACTACAGTAAATCTTGAACCGCACAGCAAGGTCATGGCAACAGAGATGCAATAGATATCTAATGCAGTCATCAAAAGTCATGATAGCATCAGTAAATCATGAAGGGGACACATCTCTCATTCCAAGTCTGTGTCAAATGGCACCCTACTCCCTTTATAGTGCTCTACTTTGGACCATGGCCTGGTAGTGCACTATGTAGGGAATATGGATGCATTTTGAGACAGTCGTACAGTCTCTGAGCATAACCCTCCGATCCCCTGCTGTGGCTCTTGTCTGCCCAGCCTCCGTGTCCCAGTGGCCTGGCATCTGTTTGGCAGGCACACAGAGTCACCCAGAGTCACCCAGAGTCTAAAGTTCACCCTGCCTTTTGAGTGGTTGACTGTGTCTGCTAGGCTGGATAGCTGTCTGTCCGTATGCTTGGTGTCAGGGCCTGCTCTACCAGTGTATAGTGTATAGTGTATAGTATATTGTGTGTGTGTGTGTATGGGACAGCGGGACACCATAAACACTGTCATTATACACTGTGTGTGTAGCCTGCCCCAAACTCTGCCTGCAACACTCTGTCTGTCTGTCTGTAGTGTGCATTTCTTTCTCTCATCCTAACAACACTTCCCTGCTGTGTGTAAATGGGTTCTGTACTGTACCGTGTGTGTCCAGGTGTGTGCATTCCTATCTGTAGTTTGTGTGTGACTCAATTCACCATGTTCCAGGGACAGAAGCAGCTACACAGGACAGACAGGCAGGACAGACAGACAGGACAGATAGGCAGGACAGACAGACAGGACAGACAGGACAGACAGGCAGGACATACAGGACAAACAGGCAGGACTGACAGACAGGACAGACAGACAAGACAGACAGGACAGGCAGGACAGGACAGACAGACAGGACAGACGGGACAGACAGGACAGACAGGACAGGCAGGACAGACAGGCAGGACAGACAGACAGGACAGACAGGACAGACAGGACAGACAGTCAGGACAGGACAGACAGGCAGGACAGACAGGACAGACAGACAGGATATACAGGACAGACAGGCAGGACAGACAGACAGGACAGATAGGCAGGACAGACAGACAGGACAGACAGGACAGACAGGCAGGACATACAGGACAAACAGGCAGGACATACAGGACAAACAGGCAGGACAGACAGGACAGACAGGCAGGACTGACAGACAAGACAGACAGGACAGACAGGACAGACAAGACAGACAGGACAGGCAGGACAGGACAGACAGACAGGACAGACGGGACAGACAGGACAGACAGGACAGAACAGACAGGACAGATAGGACAGACAGGTCCCCAGTGTATTCTAGGTTCCTCACTCACCCCTCACATGAGGAGGATTTCAGGCTTCTGGTTTCATAGTAAAATTAGGATGGCATCAGGGGAGTCACACAGGTCACTGCAGGACACCCTACTGTCCCCACTGTCCATACTGTCCCCACTGTCCCCACTGTCCATACTGTCCCCACTGTTCCTACTGTCCCCACTGTCCCCACTGTTCCTACTGTCACCTCTGTCCCCACTGTCCCCACTGTCCTCACTGTCCCCACTGTCCATACTGTCCCCTCTGTCCATACTGTCCCTACTGTCCCGACTGTCACCTCTGTCCCAACTGTCCTCACTGTCCCCACAATACACACTGTCCCCACTGTTCCCAGAATACACACCGCACCCACCCTACTGTCCCCACTGTCTCCACAATACACACTTCATCATGTCCCTAATGTGTTAAAACGGGACATCTGGACCGTATTAATAAAGTGTGTCAGAGTAAGAGGGCTGATCTAGGATCACTGTCCATGTAATCTGATTTATTATGATCTAAAAGGCAAAACTGATTCTAGATCAGTGCTCCTGCTCTGAGACACTTTATGAATACAAGCCCTGATAATGATCAAGATGATGCATAATTGATGCTGTGATATTTTCTAGCAGAAGGCCAATCAGAGCAACCATTACTGAATCAAACCTGTTATAGCACTGAAACACAGGAGAACAGAACAGAGGTAGAGGTAGAGGAGAACAGAACAGAGTGTGGCTTCAAAGAAGTGGTTGTGTTGTGTAGCTTTGGAAACTGTTAGCGCTAGCGCTGAGTTGTGGCCCCTCCCTGGTAGGATCATTTGTTTCTGATGGTGAACGCCTCTTGTTTCCCGGTCTCTGGCAGGACCAAATTAAGAGGTGCACTCAGGATGGATGAGTGTTAGGTGAATGAGGGATTGGAGGACAGGCCAGATTTGTCCAGGTTTTGTTTCTTCTTTCCCTCCTTTCTTCAACTGCAGGCTGTCAGACAGATGTGCCTGAAGGAAAACAGGATTTGTTTTTCTTCAGTGTTTGTTTAGTGTTTTCCTCCTTGGTGTTGCTATCTCAATTTCCCTTTACACAACAAATCAAGAAAGAAACAACAAGGCTACTGATTGTGAAATACTTGGAAATGCCAGGAAACTGTGCTTGGAATTCAGAATATCTCCATAATGTAAACATACTTGACTTAGAATTTTGAATGGGGTAAAGCAGAGGGGAATAGCTGGCCTACGATCTAGGACACAGCAAGAGT
This sequence comes from Oncorhynchus kisutch, assembly GCF_002021735.2. NCBI lineage: Eukaryota > Metazoa > Chordata > Actinopteri > Salmoniformes > Salmonidae > Oncorhynchus > Oncorhynchus kisutch. The sequence continues at coordinate 13,548,663 of NC_034186.2, read as the reverse complement.
CAACTATACCATGTGTGAGTGTGTGAGAGAGAGAAAAGAAGACACATAGAGACAGAGAGAAAAATAAACCAGGATGGAAAGAGAGAGACAGAGAAGAAGATAGGTAGGTGTCAGTTGCCACCAACATTGTGACAAGTGGGGAACAACTTCCTGCCTGTGTTTACTGGCTATGATGGAGCTTGATGCCCTGAGGAGCCTATAGGATTGCTAGCTGGGGCCCGAGCAGCGGACAGGTCAGAGGTCACAGGTCAGGGTCGGCCCAGATGAAATACTTCATACGCTGCTAGATTTCCTGCCTGGCCAGACGGGTTAGGTCACCAAATAGATATTGATTGTGTCTAACAATGTCTAACACGTCCCATGGAGGGGCTTGTGTGGTGTTGCTGTTATGGTGAGGGAGGGGGAGGGGGATTGTCTCAAAACCACCACAGGGCCACGGGAGAGAGAGAGAGAGAGAGAGAGAGAGAGAGAGAGAGAGAGAGAGGGAGAGAGGGAGAGAGAGAGAGAGAGAGAGAGAGAGAGAGAGAGAGAGAGAGAGAGAGAGAGAGAGAGAGAGAGAGGGAGAGAGAGAGAGAGAGAGAGAGAGAGAGAGAGAGAGAGAGAGAGAGAGAGAGAGAGAAAGAAAGAAAGAACGAGAGAGACAGACACCATATCTTAGAGAGCATTTTGCGCTTGCTATGACCAGTCCACATTTAATTTGATAAACAATCAGCTGTGAAATTAGATGTAAGTGTACACATAGACTATACATCTAAATATCCAGATGGTGCTTCTCCATATACAGCAAACCTGGTGGCCAACTACAAGAAACGTCTGACCTCTGTGATTGCCAACAAGGGTTTTGCCACCAAGTACTAAGTCATGTTTTGCAGAGGGGGTCAAATACTTATTTCCCTCATTAAAATGCAAATAAATTTATAACATTTTTGAGATGCGTTTCTCTGGATTTTGTTGTTGTTATTCTGTCTCTCACTGTTCAAATAAACCTACCATTAAAATTATAGACTGATCATTTCTTTGTCAGCGGGCAAACGTACAAAATCAGCAGGGGATCAAATACTTTTTACCCTCACTGTAACACACAATGCCATTTCTATTGAACAGAGTCAAACTAGAGGATATGTTCCATATTTTACAACGGCAACCATCTAGTTTCCCGTGAAGCTATGTTTTGGTGGGAAAAGTGTCCTATTTTGTTCAGCTGACTGTATTAGTGTTGTTCCTAGAAGTCTCAGTAACAGTGGTCAGAAGTTTCATGTGACAGACTTCTTGTTGCAGCGCGGGGTGACTAAGTCACAGACCTATGAGGTCATCATGCTATAGAATTATAGCCGAGAGCAACTCCCCCACATACCACACAGAGAGGAGGTCACCACCACCACCACCCATGTCTCTCCCTATCTCCATTAGAGAAGAAGGTAGCCATCATCCTCACCACCCATGTCTCTCCCTATCTCCATTAGAGAAGAAGGTAGCCATCATCCTCACCACCCTCGTCTCTCCCTATCTCCATTAGAGAAGAAGGTAGCCATCATCCTCACCACCCTCGTCTCTCCCTATCTCCATTAGAGAAGAAGGTAGCCATCATCTTCACCACCCTCGTCTCTCCCTATCTCCATTAGAGAAGAAGGTAGCCATCATCCTCACCACCCTCGTCTCTCCCTATCTCCATTAGAGAAGAAGGTAGCCATCATCCTCACCACCCTCGTCTCTCCCTATCTCCATTAGAGAAGAAGGTAGCCATCATCCTCACCACCCTCGTCTCTCCCTATCTCCATTTGAGAAGAAGGTAGCCATCATCCTCACCACCCTCGTCTCTCCCTATCTCCATTAGAGAAGAAGGTAGCCATCATCCTCACCACCCTCGTCTCTTCCTATCTCCATCAGATAATGGCCAATTAAATTACTTTGATTTGAGCCTAAATGACACATAAAGGAGTTTCTGCACGCGTCATATCAGTCTCTATCTGGTTATTTATCCGTGAATGGCGGATCCTTAGCATTTGGTGGCATTTGGTGGTATCTGTATCATGGGTTAAGTGCAGGTCATTTGTATGTTAATGGATCATTGGTATGTAGTTAAAGTAAGTGTGTCTGAACGCCTCAGTGGAGCTGCAGCAGAGCTGTCGACGGAGGCTGACAGCAGCGTGATGTCAGACACGGTCATAGAAATAGTCTGGATAGAACAACAAGTAACAGTGTTTTAACACAATGCCAGGGGATTTGTAAGTGATCGCTGATCTAAGCGTTTGTTCACATATGGTTGCCACCACAAACACTTTAGTATTCTGTGTTTTTACAGTGTTCCAGTGTTCTAGCTATTAGGTATAAGATTTGCCATGATGTTGGAACATTGCTACATGATTACCTAACACAATGAAAACATAAAATACAACAATAAATATGCCCCAGATTTTTTAATCTAAACATTTCCCCAATGTAATTAAACAGAATGTTGTCCCATCACAATAAACATACAAAATCTCTCATCCCGTATAGGCCTATAGCTCTTCCTATAAAGAGATGCAGGAAGTTGTATATCTTATGTTCTATGCAAATGTTTCGGGTATTAGCATACACAGCTGTAATTAAAGCATAATTACAGAGACAAATGGTTCTGTGATGCTCTGAGACTCGCTGCCTTGGCACCTCTACTCTACTCTGTTTATCAGCCTCTCCTTGTTTAGCCGGCTAAAACAGGTTTATGAAACAAGCATTGGAGCCGAGTGCAGCATCAATTGTTATCATTGCCTTGGAAAGCAAATAGGTACCTATGCTGCAGCCGCTGTGGTCCGTCTGCGTCTCAATCGGCACCCTAATCCCTATTTACTACACTACTTTTGACCACAGCGTAGTGCACTTCATAGGGAATAGGGTACCATTTGAGATGCAGCCCCGGTGTTAGAGGAGAGGAGAGAAAGCCGGAGAGGGACCGGGACAAATGAGTGGTGAAAATGAGAGTGTGGAAATTGGAGAGGGATTAGCGTGGACGATAATGAAGCAATTAAAGAGAAACGCTGAGCACTCAGGTGCCTTTACCCAGGCAGTCGCTCCTTCTCCAGCTGCTTTCAGAGCTCTACAACGCAAATATATCCCCACCGGTGAGGGGAGGCAACACTAATGTGTCATTCATGCAGGGAGGGAGGCGAAGAGACAACACAACACAAAACAACGCAAATATATCTCCACCGGTGAGGGGAGGAGAGTAAACAATGTATCACTCATAAAAGGAGGAGGAGGCAACACAACACACGACGCAACAGAAAGTGGTAGAAAGTGGAAAGCATTTCAGACAAATGTATTCCTACTCCATAAGGAGGACAAGATGTCGATATTGCTCCCTTAACATTTTGTCTGAAAGAGGAGTTGCTGAGATCTGTGTTACTTTACATTTATCGTTATTGTTAATATTGATGAATGTACTACATTGTTGAGGAAGCTAGCACACAAGCATTTCGCTGCACCTTTTATACCTGCTGTAAACTATGTGATTAATACAATTTTATTTGACCAATAAAGTATTTTTTATGCACACTTATGCAGAGCAACTTACAGGAGCAATTAGGTTGAAGTGTCTTGCTCAAGATGTTTTACCTAGTCAGCTCAGGGATTCAAACCAGCGACCTTTCGGTTGTTGACCCAACCTCCAGGCTACCTGCCGTTCCATCCTCTGTGCCTATCCGGAGAGGCGGAGAGAGGAATCAGAGTACAGAAGAGGAGAGAGGCAGGGTTGATCAGAAGAGGAGAGAGAGGCAGGGTTGATCAGAAGAGGAGAGAGAGGCAGGGTTGATCAGAAGAGAAGAGGAGAGAGCCAGGGTTGATCAGAAGAGAAGAGAGGCAGGGTTGATCAGAAGAGAAGAGGAGAGGCAGAGTTGATCAGAAGAGAAGAGAGAGGCAGGGTTTATCAGAAAAGAAGAGAGAGGCAGGGTTTATCAGAAAAGAAGAGGAGAGAGGCAGAGTTGATCAGTAGAGAAGAGGAGAGAGGCAGAGTTGATCAGAAGAGAAGAGAGAGGCAGAGTTGATCAGAAGAGAAGAGAGAGGCAGAGTTGATCAGAAGAGAAGAGGAGAGAGGCAGAGTTGATCAGAAGAGAAGAGGAGAGAAGCAGAGTTGATCAGAAGAGAAGAGGAGAGGCAGAGTTGATCAGAAGAGGAGAGGAGAGAAGCAGTTGATCAGAAGAGAAGAGGAGAGGCAGAGTTGATCAGAAGAGAAGAGGAGAGAAGCAGAGTTGATCAGAAGAGAAGAGGAGAGGCAGAGTTGATCAAAAGAGGAGAGGAGAGAAGCAGAGTTGATCAGAAGAGAAGAGGAGAGGCAGAGTTGATCAGAAGAGGAGAGAGGCAGGGTTGATCAGAAGAGAAGAGGAGAGAGGCAGGGTTGATCAGAAGAGAAGAGGAGAGAGGCAGGGTTGATCAGAAGAGAAGAGGAGAGAGGCAGGGTTGATCAGAAGAGAAGAGGAGAGAGGCAGGGTTGATCAGAAGAGAAGAGGAGAGAGGCAGGGTTGATCAGAAGAGAAGAGGAGAGAGGCAGGGTTGATCAGAAGAGAAGAGGAGAGAGGCAGGGTTGATCAGAAGAGAAGAAGAGAGAGGCAGAGTTGATCAGAAGAGGAGAGAGCCAGGGGATGAGGCATTGGAGAGAAAAGGGGGACAGAGAGAGGGAGGGTAGAAAGTCCCTGTCTACTCTCCAGTGACTTGAGACATCATGGTTTGGGTAAGAAAGACCCTCTCAAAGTCAACAGTTCAGAAAGTCCTTTGTCCTGCTAAAAGAGTGTTTAATTTTTAACACAAACTTGCACTTAGGTATGCATGAACTTTGGTACAATCCAGAGATGTGTATAGCGGGTAATGAATGACGGTCATGTGTTCAGTAATGATGTCAGCTCTCTGCTTGAGCTCAGCACCGCCTAGTCCTCTGATAGAGGAGGGCCTAATGTACATTTAATTTGGACTGATGTATGATGGGGATGTGAGAGGGGTGTGTGAATGAGAGAGGGGGATAGGGGCAGGGGGTTGAGCTGCTCCTGTTGGAGGAGCTGAGGGGTTTGGGGGACAGGGGAGGGGAAAGAGAGGAATGGAGGGAGGGAGGTTTAGAGGGAGGACGGGAAGGATGGGGGTAGAGGGGGGAACAGGGGGTAGGTAGAGGGGGTCTCTGTGAAGTGTCTCCACGGGAGGAGCAGCTGGATTGGGGCTCTGCCACTCTGCCAACACTGTCTGCTTAACCAGGATTAATGACACACAAACACAGACACACACGCATGCACACTCTTACACACACAGAGACACACACATATACACCCCACAGTCCCCCGCCATGCCACATTTACCCCTGACAATGTTGAGGGGAGGGATGGTTGCTTTTGGTTTTCAATGAGAGGGCAAAAACCTGAATGGAGAGGCTAAACACCCCTCTCTGCCTTTTCACAGACCCCCCCCCCCCCCCCCCCCCCCCTTCAAATGAAGTGGATGAATGCTAAATCAATGTTTTTAGTGGTGCTCATCACCCTCTTTATCCCCCCCTCTCATTGTTTTGTGGAAGATTGAGAGGATATTGATAGCCACGACTGTGGCTATCAGGGGTCTTAATACCGCTGGGACTCTGTCCAGGCAAGAGATTGATAAGGGGATGTGTTAGGGGAATATGTTACAGATTCAGATTGGGATTTCATAAAGACAATGTAAAAAATATGTTGTAGAGACATTTTTGAGCCTTTCCACAGCTACAATGTAACAATATTTTGAGCAGAAATCCACTCTGAATCTTTCCTCTCACGTTGCTCTTTATCCTTTCCTCTCACTTATGATCTTTACACTGTCTCTCCAATCTCCTTATTGCACCTATCTCCTTATGTCTTCATATCTCCTTATCTCTCCTATCTCCTTATCTCTCCTATCTCTCTTATCTCATTATCTCTCCTAACTCGCCTATCTTCTTATCTCTCCTATCTCTCCTTATCTCTCTTATCTCCCTATCTCTACTGACTCTCCTATCTCCTTATCACTTATCTCTCATTTTCTCTCCTTATCTTGCCTATCTCTCCTTATCTCTCCTATCTCCCCTCCCTCTCCTATGTCCATCATAGTTATTGTAGACTTACATCAACCCGGAAGGCCTGCCACACAGCTTTTCAACCCCTCAACCAAGATTACAGTTTCATTTTATTATCCTTAAAAAAATGAAGCATCGAATGAACACTGAGCTAATTACAAACTCCTTCTGTCATCATCACCATCACCATCATCATCATCACCACCATAGTCTCCTGCTCATCTCAGAGTTCATAATAAATGGGTCTGGGGAAGATGAGTGCAGGGCGAATGAATAGTGAAGGGTATTCATCAGGCAGGCAAGGAGGGGCAAGAGCTGCGGCCAAGATCCAATTATATATATTCATTAAGTGATAATGATATCATGGTCTTTTAAATGGGAAGAAAAGAGCGTAATTGAATAATAACAGTTGTACAATCCCAGAGGAGGGGGCCTGGGGGCCGGGAGGGGGGCCGCTCCATCCCCGACACAGTGACCCCTGGGGGGGGGGGGAGAGAAGGTGGGAGGATTGATGCTATTCTATTAGTCCCTGATAGATGTATTATGAAGGCCTGAGTGGACTCGGCGCGCCACTTTGTCACTCACACTAATCAGCAGGCTAAGGCTACATGTGAGGGAGGATGCTGTGACTGTCTAACCATCCTTTTGTATGTAGTGTGTGTGGGGGTGGAGGGTGTAGGGGAGTGTGGGTCTCCCCCTCTCTCTGACGGTCTCCCCCTGTGTCTCTCTCTCTCTCCCCCCCCACCCCTCCACAAAGACAAGGTTAGGGGCGTTTGACATGACGGCAGACGGGACGGCCCTGTTGAGCCCAGAGTCGTGGCCCGACACAAATGGGCCAGCTGAGCACCCTGACCTGCGGGTTGAGTCCTCATTTGTTTATTAATGGCGGGCATTTGCAACACCATAAGGGTGTGTGTCACTGGGATCAATAGCCCCAGCCCTGGGAAAACAATTTGTAAATATTTAGGAAGAGGAGACGAGAGGAGATCTCGTTCCCTTTTGGTTGACATTATGTGTGTGTTGGGTTGATGGGCTGCCAGGAGGCAGGTACACTGACAGACAGACACACACTAACAGGGTCAGGGACAAACACTTAGGCCAATGTGCACACACAGGACATTAGCAAGTGCAAACATACGCACACACAATTTAATACTTCTAGTTTACTGTAGATTTCATGTGTGGATAAGATATTGATGCAGTATGAAAAATGAACTTTCAGCCACTTAAAGCAGTATGGAATGGATCAAACTGCTTGAGTGAGGTTTATATTGAGATATTTCCATGCACCCATGCACACAAAAGCAAAATAATTGCTGAAATTAGAATTTTTCAAACGTAACAGTGTTAATAAATGAACCCTCGTGTCAAACCCTATTTCTGTATCAACATCTGTATCGATCATTACACAATGATATATACCTGCAGTCTGTGTGGGTATATGTGTGTGTGTGTGTGTGTGTGTGTGTGCGCGTGCGTGTGTGCGTGTGTGTGTGTGTGTGTGTGTGTGTGTGTGTGTGCGCGTGCGTGTGTGCGTGTGTGTATGTGGCAGTATGTCAGTTTCTGTATGTGTGTGTGTGTGTGCTGGGAGAGGGGAGTCTGCATGGGTTTGATCTCTGGCGTTAGCCTGGATTAGTGGGACAGACTGGAGAAAGCTAATTGTCACGACACTCCTCCCCAAAGACCAGCCTCTCCGTTGTCTGTTGTTTGTTAACTTATCGCTTGTCCCACACGTTCACTTGAAGGGTACAAGATAACATTACCACCTCCCAGCCCCCATCCACACACCACACACTCTCTGGAATAGGAGTGTGGTTGACATACATACTAACAGGTACTTAAACCCTGAGTGAGGGTGTGTGTGTTGTGTGTGTGTGTAGTCTCCACTTGTTCCCTTGTGTCTCAGTGTATCACCATTTATAATCTCTTATTGGTGACAAGATGGTGACATAATCATTCCTGACAAATCATCATCATTACTGTTGATCTCTGATCTCTCTAGCTCCCCTACAATGGGAAGCCTCTCTAGCTCCCCTACAATGGGAAGCCTCTCTAGCTCCCCTACAATGGGAAGCCTCTCTAGCTCCCCTACAATGGGAAGCCTCTCTAGCTCCCCCGCAATGGGAAGCGTCTCTAGCTCCCCTGCACCAGGAAGCCTCTCTAGCTCCCCTGCAATGGGACACCTCTCTAGCTCCCCTGCAATGGGACACCTCTCTAGCTCCTGTGCAATTGGAAGCCTCTCTAGCTCCCCTGCAATTGGAAGCCTCTCTAGCTCCCCTGCAATGGGAAGCCTCTCTAGCTCCCCTGCAATGGGAAGCCTCTCTAGCTCCCCCGCAATGGGAAGCGTCTCTAGCTCCCCTGCACCAGGAAGCCTCTCTAGCTCCCCTGCAATGGGACACCTCTCTAGCTCCCCTGCAATGGGACACCTCTCTAGCTCCCCTGCAATGGGAAGCCTCTCTAGCTCCTCTGCAATGGGAAGCCTCTCTAGCTCCTCTGCAATGGGAAGTCTCTCTAGCTCCCCTGCAATGGGAAGCCTCTCTAGCTCCTCTGCAATGGGAAGTCTCTCTAGCTCCCCTGCAATGGGAAGCATCTCTAGCTCCTCTGCACCAGGAAGCATCTCTAGCTCCTCTGCACCAGGAAGCATCTCTAGCTCCTCTGCAATGACAAGCCTCTCTAGCTCCTCTGCAATGACAAGCCTCTCTAGCTCCCCTGCAGTAGGAAGCCTCTCTTGCTCCTCTGCTATAGGAAGCCTCTCTAGCTCCTCTGCAATGCAAAGCCTCTCTAGCTCCTCTAAAATGGGAAGCCTCTCTAGCTCCCCTGCAATAGGATGCCTTATCTAGCTTCTCTGCTTTTGGGAAGCCTTTTTAGCTGCTCTGCAATGGGAACCCCCTAGCTCCTCTGCAATAGGAAGCCTATCTAGATCCCCTGCAATAAAAGCCTCTCTAGGTCCTCTGCAATGAGAAGCCTCTCTAGCTCGGCTGCAATGGGAAGCCTCTCTAGGTCCTCTGCAATGGGAAGCCTCTCTAGCTCTGCTGCAATGACAAGCCTCTCTAGGTCCTGTACAATGGGAAGCCCCTGTAGCTCCTCTGTAATGGGAAGCCCCTGTAGCTCCTCTGCAATGGGAAGCCTCTCTAGGTCCTCTGCAATGGGAAGCCTCTCTAGCTCCTCTGCAATGGGAAGCCTCTCTAGCTCCTCTGCAATGGGAAGCCTCTCTAGCTCCTCTGCAATGGGAAGCCTCTTTAGCTCCCATTTAGATAGCTCTTCATGACAGTGCCTGGTGGGTATGTAAGGCATTAGCCAGTGCACGAAATCTAAGGAAGTCTCTAGATTTTGCTTGCCTGAAGTAGAGTATATTGTGATATATTGCAGGCCACACTACTTGCCTAGAGAGTTCTCAGCTATACTTTTCGTGGCTGTTTATTTACCACCACAGACAGATGCTGGCACTAAGACCACACTCAGTCAGCTGTATAAGGAAATAATCAAACAGGAAACCACTCACCCAGAGGCGACGCTCCTAGTGTTCGGAGACTTTAATGCAGGGAAACTTAAATCAGTTCTACCAAATTTCTATCAACATGTTAAATGTGCAACCATGTCACGCCTTGGTCTTAGTATTTTGTGTTTTCTTTAATTATTTGTTCAGGCCAGGGTGTGACATGGGCTTATTGTGTTGTCGTATTGGGGTTTTTGTAGGCATTGGGATTGTGGCTGATTAGGGGTGTGTCTAGCATAGGCTTGGCTGCCTGAGGCGGTTCTCAATCAGAGTCAGGTGATTCTCGTGGTCTCTGATTGGGAACCATATTTAGGTAGCCGGGGTTTCACTGTGTATTTTGTGGGTGATTGTTCCTGTCTCTGTGTAGTTTCACCAGATAGGCTGTAATTAGGTTTCACGTTCCGTTTGTTGTTTTGTATTTATAAGTTATTTCATGTATCGTCATTTATTTCATTAAAGACATGAGTAACCACCACGCTGCATTTCGGTCCGACTCTCTTTCAACAAACGAAGAACGCCGTTACAAACCAGAGGTAAACAAATTATAGATCACCTGTACTCACCACACAGAGACGCGCACAAAGCTCTCCCTCTCCCTCCATTTGTTAAATCCGACCACAACTCTATCCTCCTGATTCATGCTTACAAGCAAAAATTAAAGCAGGAAGCACCAGTGACTTGGTCTATAAAAAAGTGCGATGAAGCAGATGCTAAACTATAGGACTGTTTTGCTATCACAGACAGTAACATGTTCCCGGGATTCTTCTGATGGCATTGAGGAGTACACCACATCAGTCACTGGCTTTATCAACTAGTGCATCGAGGACATCGTACCCACAGTGACCGTACGTACATACCCCAACCAGAAGCCATGGAATAAAGGCAACATTCGCACTGAGCTAAAGGGTAGAGCTGCCGCTTTCAAGGTGCGGGACTCTAACCCAGAAGCTTACAAGAAATCCTGCTATGCCCTGTGACAAACCATTAAACAGGCAAAGAGTCAATACAGGGCTAAGATTGAATGGCTACACTGGCTCCGATGCTCGTCGGATGTGGCAGGGCTTGCAAATTATTACAGACTACAAAGGAAAGCACAGCCGCGAGCTGCCCAGTGACACAAGTCTACCAGATGAGCTAAATCACTCCTATGCTCGCTTCGAGGCATGCAACACTGAGGCATTCATGAGAGCATCAGCTGTTCCGGATGACTGTGTGATCACGCTCTCCGTAGCCGACGTGAGTAAGACCTTCAAACAAGTCAACATACACAAGGCTGCGGGGCCAGACGGATTACCAGGACGTGTGCTCCGGGCATGTGTCCCTGATTGAGTCTGTAATATCAACATGTTTCAAGCAGACCACCATAGTCCCTGTGCCCAAGAACACAAAGGCAACCTGCCTAAATGACTACAGATCCGTAGCACTCACGTCCGTAGCCATGAATGCTTTGAAAGGTTGGTTATGGTTCACATCAACACCATTATCCCAGAAACCCTAGACACACACCAATTTGCATACTGCCCAAACAGATCCACAGATGATGCAATCTGTATTACACTCCACACTGCCCTTTCCTACCTGGACAAAAGGAACACCTACGTGAGAATGCTATTCATTGACTACAGCTCACCGTTCAACACCATAGTATCCTCAAAGCTCATCACGAAGATAATGATCCTGGGACTAAACACCTCCCTCTGCAACTGGATCCTGGACTTCCTGACGGGCTGCCCCCAGATGGTGAGGGTAGGTAGCAACACATCTGCCACGCTGATCCTCAACACTGGAGCTCCCCAGGAGTGCGTGCTCAGTCCCCTCCTGTACTCCCTGTTCATCCATGACTGCATGGCCAGGCATGACTCCAACACCATCATTAAGTTTGCAGATGACACAATAGTGGTAGGCCTGATCACCGACAACGACATGACAGCCTATATGGAGGAGGTCTGAGACCTGGCCGGATGGTGCCAGAATAACAACCTATCCCTCAACGTAACTGTAACGGATGTCGTCTGGAGATAGAGAGGAGGACCAAGGTGCAGCGTGGTAAGTCTTCATGTCTTTTAATAAACAAACTGAACACTGGAACAAAACAATAAACGATGTGAACAAAACGAAACAGTACCGTGTGGCCCAAACACTCACACGGAAACAAACACCCACAAACCAAAAGTGAAACACAGGCTACCTAAGTATGATTCTCAATCAGGGACAACAATTGACAGCTGCCTCTGATTGAGAACCATACTAGGCCGACCTCAAAAACAAACATAGACTACCCACCCCAACTCACGCCCTGACCATACTAAAACACACACAAAAACAAAGGAACTAAGGTCAGAACGTGACAGTAACCAAGACTTCGTTATGAACTTGGAGATGATTGTGGACTACAGGAAAAGTAGGACCGAGCATGCCCCCATTCTCTTCGACAGGGCTGTAGTGGAGCAGGTTGAGAGCTTCAAGTTCCCTGCTGTCCACATCACCAACAAACTAGAATGGTCCAAACACACCAAGACACTTGTGAAGAGGGCACAGGTCCTGAGATCCTCAAAAGGTTCTACAGCTGCAACATCGAGAGCATCCTGACTGGTTACATCACTGCCTGGTACGGAAATTGCTCGGCCTCCGACCGCAAGGTACTACAGAGGGTAGTGCGTACGGCCCAGTACATCACTGGGGCTAAGCTACCTGCCATCTAGGACCTCTACACCAGGCAGTGTCAGAGGAAGGCCCTAAAAATGGTCAAAGACCCCAGCCACCCCAGTCATAGACTGTTCTCTCTACTACCGCATGGCAAGCGATACCAGAGTGCCAAGTCTAGGACAAAAAGGCTTCTCAACAGTTTTTACCCCCAAGCCATAAGACTCCTGAACAGGTAATCAAATGGCTACCCGGACTATTTGCATTGTGTGTCCCTCCTCAACCCCTCTTTTTACTCTGCTGCTACTCTCTGTTCATCATATATGCATAGTCACTTTAACTATACATTCATGTACATACTAGCTCAATTGGGCCGACCAACCAGTGCTCCAGCACATTGGCTAACCGGGCTGTCTGCATTGTGTCCCACCACCCGCCACCCACCACCCACCAACCCCTCTTTTACGCTGCTGCTACTCTCTGTTCATCATATATTCATAGTCACTTTAACCATATATTCATGTACATACTACCTCAATCAGCCTGACTAACCTGTGTCTGTATGTAGCCTCGCTACTTTTATAGCCTCGCTACTGTATATAGCCTGTCTTTTTACTGGTGTTTTATTTCTTTACTTACCTATTGTTCACCTAATAACTTTTTTGCACTATTGGTTAGAGCCTGTAAGTAAGCATTTCACTGTAAGGTCTACACCTGTTGTATTCGGCGCACGTGACAAATAAACTTTGATTTGATTTGATCTTCAATCAATGACAGGCCTCTCTTTCCCACCGTACTCTAAGCACCATCACCATCACCAGAGATAAAAAGACAGAGAGAGAGAGAGAGAGAGAGAGAGAGAGAGAGAGAGAGAGAGAGAGAGTCAGTCCCTCTGTTCAGCTTTGATACAAACTCTTATTTGTTTTTTGTCAGGCCTCCCATCCCAGATACTATAGAGTTGATAAACATTTTGAAGCTTCATAAGAATAAATAATTGATTTCTGTTACACACCAAGCACAACAGCCAGTTCACACGGCCCGGCGGTGCTTTGGTTTGGACCAGCGTACAGTAGAGAAATGTAAAGTGGAGAATTTTTTTTGCCCTGGTGGTATTGCAATTAGCTGGGGAAACATGCAGCGTACGTGTGTCCGTTCCCTGGCAGGACTGGCGTGAATTAAAGAGCCATTGTGAACAAGCAAAACTCTGGCTTTTGTTTACTTGCCGCGGAGCGGAGCATTAAACATGCTCGCTCAGTGTGGCGTTTTGATGTGATCATCTGAGTCAGTCATCAGTCAGATACTCCCCACTGCAGGCCTAATGACAAACAGACAGAGCCTCCCCACAGCCCAAATGACACACAGACAGACACACTCAGCTGGGAGACTTGATACACAATAGGGCCATGAAGGTACAGATACTGTGACTCACTCTCTGTCTGTCTGTCTGTCTGTCTGTCTGTCTGTCTGTCTGCCTGTCTGCCTGTCTGTCTGTCTGCCTGTCTGTCCCTGTATCACATCTTTCACTCTCTCTCTGTCTCTCTCTCTGTCTCTCTCTCTCTCTCTCTGTCTGTCTGTCTGTCTGCCTGTCTGCCTGTCTGCCTGTCTGTCCCTGTATCACATCTTTCACTCTCTCTCTGTCTCTTTCTCTCCTACACACTGCAAGTCTCAAACACCACAACTCCCCCCGCTAGTCTTACACACCTTCATTAACCAAGTCTTCTCTCATTTAGTTCCTTAATGACATTCATAGATGAATAGGCCTCCGCTGATCCTGACTGGATTACTGATGACAGATCTCCTTTCTGTGTGTGACAGACTCGTCTCTACTCTCCCCAGGTCCATCCTCCTCTCCTCTCATCCTCTCATTCTCCACAGAGCCTCAGGTTAAACCTATGGCTTCATTCTCCACAGGATCTAACCTGGGATCCCTGAGAGAGAACCCAACCTGTCCTGAGGGGAGAGACCCAGAGACCCAGGAACTCAGAGAGTCACAGAGTAACACAGTAACATCTCTGTTCATTCTCTCTGTGTTGAGGGCTTAATTTACCCCCATGTGTGGGGATATCCTCAGGGGTCCCCCCCGGAACATCCTTGTTAGAGCGTGTAACGCACCCCCTGGGCCTGGCCTGAGCCCCTCCAGTCTGCCCTAACTCATGATCCATCAGCCCTCCAGGCTGGAGCTGCCAGAGGCCCCCTGACCAGGGCTGGAGGGGCTTCTGGGGGAGCCACAGGATCCAAGCGGAACCTGAAGGGCTGCCTGCAAGGGCCGGGGTACACCGTCTGGAACACCCAGCGTGGCGACTGGAGGCCACTGAGACAGGGTTAGGATGAATTAGTGAACCCTATTAGGACTTTATTAGGAGTGGCTAGGCAGCTCATGCTAGGCAGCTCATCAAATCAAATCAAATTGTATTTGTCACATGCTCCGAATACAACAGGTGAAATGCTTACATACAAGCCCTTAACCAACAATGCAGTTTTAAGAAAAAAAGTGTTAAGAAAGTATTTACTAAAATAAACTGAAGTAAAAAATAAATTTAAAAAAGTAAAAAATGTCAATAAAAATAAGAAAACTAACAAATAATTAAGGAGCAACAATATCATAACAGTAGAGAGGCTAGTATATGCAGGGGGTACTGGTACAGAGTCAGTGTGCGGGGGAACCGGTTAGTCGAGGTAATTGAGGTAATATGTTTATGTATGTAGAGGTAAAGTGACTATGCATGGTGAATAAACAGAGAGCAGCAGCAGTGTAAAAATGGGTTGGGGGAACAATGCAAATAGTCCGGGTAGCCATTTGATTAGCTCTTCAGGAGTCTTATGGCTTGGGGGTAGAAGCCTTTTGGACCTAGACTTGGCGCTCTGGTACCGCTTGCCATGCGTTAGCAGAGATAACAGTCTATGCTAGGGTGGCTGCAGTCATTGGCATTTTTTTGGGCCTTCCTCTGACACTGCCTGGTGTAGAGGTCCTGAATGGCAGGAAGCTTGGCCCCAGTGATATACTGGGCCGTACGCACTACCCTCTGTAGTGCCTTGCGGTCAGAGGCCAAGCAGTTGCCATATCAGGCGGTAATGCAACCGATGGTGCAGCTGTATAACTTTTTGAGGATCTGAGGACCCATGTCAAATATTTTCAGTCTCCTGAGGGGGAATATGTGTTGCCGTGCCCTCTTTACAACTGTCTTGGTGTGCTTGGACCATTCTAGTTTGTTGGTGATGTGGACACCAGGGAACTTGAAGCTCTCAACCTGCTCCTCTACTGCCCCATTGATGAGAATGGGGGTGTGCTCGGGCCTCCTTTTCCTGTAGTCCACAATCATATCCTTTATCTTATCACGTTGAAGGAGAGATTGTTATCCTGGCACCACACTGCCAGGTCTCTGACCTCCTCCCAATAGGCTGTCTCATTGTTGTTGTTGATCAGGCCTACCACCATTGTGGCATCAGCAAACTTAATGATGGTGTTGGAGTCGTGCTTAGCCATAAGGTCATGGGTGAACAGGGAGCACAGGAGGGTACTGAGAATGCACCCCTGAGGGGCCCCTGTGTTGAGGATCAGCGTGGCAGATGTGTTGTTACCTACCCCTACCACCTGGGGGTGGCCCGACTGGAAGTCCAGGATCCAGTTGCTTTGAGGGTACTATGTTGTTGAACGCTGAGCTGTAGTCAATGAATAGCATTCTCACATAGGTGTTCCTTTTGTCCAGGTAGGAAAGGGCAGTGTGGAGTGCAATAGAGGTTGCATCATCTGTGGGTCTGTTATGCAAAATGGGGTGGGTCTAGGGTTTCTGGGATAATGGTGTTGATGTGAGCCATGACCAGCCTTTCAAAGCACTTCATGGCTACAGATGTTACGGGTCCGTAGTCATTTAGGCAGGTTACCTTCGCTTTCTTGGGCACAGGGACTACAGTGGTCTGCTTGAACAGCTGGTGGTGGTCTGCTTGAACAGCTGGAACAGCTGTTGCTCTCATGCATGCTTCAGTCTTGCTTGCCTCGAAGCGAGCATAGAAGTTAGTTATTTAGCTCGTCTGGTAGGCTCGTGTCACTGGGCAGCTCGCAACTGTGCTTCCTTTTCTAGCCTGTAATAGTTTGCAAGTCCCACCACATCTGACGAGCGTCGGAGCCAGTGTAGTACGATTCAATCTTAGTCCTGTTTGA
This sequence comes from Oncorhynchus kisutch, assembly GCF_002021735.2. Lineage (NCBI taxonomy): Eukaryota > Metazoa > Chordata > Actinopteri > Salmoniformes > Salmonidae > Oncorhynchus > Oncorhynchus kisutch. The sequence continues at coordinate 13,532,325 of NC_034186.2, read as the reverse complement.
TGGTTCGTCGGAGGGCATAGCGGGACTTCTTATAAGCGTCCAGGTTAGAGTCCCACTCCTTCAAAGCGGCAGCTCTACCCTTTAGCTCAGTGCGGATGGTGCCTTTAATCCAAAGCTTCTGGTTGGGGTATGTACGTACGGTCACTGTGGGGACGACGTCATCGAGGCACTTATTGATGAAGCCACTGACTGATGTAGTGTACACCTCAATTCCATCGGGGGGAATCCCGGAACATTTTCCAGTCTGTGATAGCAAAACAGTCCTGTAGCTTAGCATTTGTGTCATCTGACCACTTTCTTATTGAGCGAGTCACTGGTACTTCCTGCTTAAGGTTTTGCTTGTAAGCAGGAATCAGGAGGATAGAGTTGTGGTCAGATTTGCCAAATGGAGGGCGAGGGAGAGCTTTGTACGCATCTCTGTGTGTGGAGTAAAGGTGGTCCAGAGTTTATTTCCCTCTGGAATTAGGTCAAACGGATTTAAGTTTCCCTGCATTAAAGTCCCTGGCCACTAGGAGCGCTGCCTCTGGATGATCATTTTCTTGTTTGCTCATGACTTTATACTGCTCGTTGAGTGCGGTCTTAGTGTGAGCATCAGTTTGTGGTGGTAAATACACAGCTATGAAAAATATAGATGAAACCTCTTTTGTTAAACAGTGTGGTCTACAGCTTATCATGAGATACTCTATCTTAATATTAGATTTTGTGCATCAGCTGTTATTTGCAAATAGACACAGACCGCCACCCCTTGTCTTACCGGAAGCAGCTGTTCTATCTTGCCGATGGACTGAAAACCCAGGCAGCTGTATGTTATCCATGTCATTGTTCAGCCACGACTCGGTGAAACATAAGATATTACATTTTTTTATTGTCCCGTTGACAGGAAAGTCTTGATTGGAGCTCATCCATTTTATTATCCAATGATTGCATGTTGGCTAATAGGACTGATGGTAGAGGCGGATTATGCACTTGCCGTCAGATCCTTACAAGGCACCCAGACCTACGTCCCCAATATCTCAGTCTCTTCTTAATTTGAATGAAGGGATGTGGGCTTTGTCGGTTGTCTGAAGTAAATCCTTCGTGTCTGACTCATTAAAGAAAAAGTACGATGTGAGTAATCGCTGTCCTGATATGCATTAGCTCTTTTCGGTCATAAGAGACGGTGGACGAAACATTATGTACTAAATAAGTTACAAATAACGTGAAAAACACACATAATAGCACAATTGGTTAGGAGCCTGTAAAATGGCAGCCATCTCCTCCGGCGCCATAATAAAAATCTCATGCTTGGCAGCTCAAGCTAGGCAGCTCATGCTAGGCAACTTATGCTTGGCAAGGTAGCTCATGCTAGGCAAGTCATGCTAGGCAACTCATGCTAGGCAGCTCATGCTAGGTAGCTCATGCTAGGCAGCTCATGTTAGGCAGCTCATGTTAGGCAGCTCGGTAGGTAGATCATGCTAGGCAGCTCATGCTAGGCTAGGCAGCTCATGCTAGGTAGCTCATGCTAGGCAGCTCATGTTAGTTAGCTACAGGACTTAATGACATGCAGGGACTACTACAATGTGTAGCACCCACCTGCAAGGAAGCAATGCCACTGATTCTTGTGTACTGTACTTGCAATGTAAATAACATTTATTTAGTGAAGGTTTCAGTATCACAGCCATATTTCATCATAGGATTTTAACAGGGGTGTCTGTCAGGTCTGTCCATCCCTCCGTCTATGGTTAGGTAATATACCCCCCCCTCCTCCCCATGTGCCCTGGGCTGTGGGCTCCCTGGCTGGCCTGGCTCCAGTGACTAGTGGGTCTGCTCCCTGCTTTCAGCTCCACCACTCATCTCCCTATCTCTTTAATGTCATTTAGCTGCAGGGTGGCGGGCGCCTCGCTCAGCCATGAATCCCTTTCCAAATGCCATAACATTTCCCCAAAAACCCCTGCTTCTTAAAACCGATAATTAGAATGTCTATTTAAAGTTCAACACTCCCTGGCCATTATCAATTACAAGACATTTAAAGGTGATCGGTAGCAATTGTCAACAAATTAAATGTTTTCCTTTCCTCGCTTTCTCTGTTAAAGTAGGAACATTTGAGGGAATGAGTGCTTTTGGATATTTAAGAGGTGGTAGAGGTGGCCTGAGCTTCAAATACCACACTGGAATGAAAAAACTGATTAGGAATGATTGGTACTTAATTTCTCTCTGAGTTTCTCCTCTGCAAGACTTCAATGCTGGCTAATCTGTTACCTCTTTTTTACTCTGTGTAACAGATATAGTAGTCTTGATGTTGTAAAAGATGAAAGCCATTGTTGGCAGTCAACATAAGTTCACATCTAAATTGAAACATTGTGAGACTGATTGTCAGAGCATTTCATCTGAATAAGATAAAATATGATAAAAGGATATAACAGAGAAAGGAAATATCATATTTGTGATAACATTATTTGGGTTCTGATTCTATTATATAATACAGACACAATACGGAGTTGATGATGATGCATTAGTGTCATACAGGAGACGTGTATTTTTCCCAAAGGAAGCCCCCACCTTATTGTTGGGAACGTACCATCTGGCTCTCTTAGGGGTTCTCAGACATCCATCTCCCTGCCTTGGACAACACTGAAGGAGACTCTCTCAGAGAGAGAACCAACCGTGACTGGCTGACAAGACTGATTGGCAATAAATTATGGATAGCATTAGTATATCATTATATTTGTTTGTGATTCTGAATGTTATACATCCGGTTCGGTCGTAATCGTTTTATATTTTAATAGATTTGATGTATTTCTAAAATAAGCATGTGCCTGGATAAACTGCTATGTTTGATCATGATCCTTCAAATGTAAACGTTTTTAAACAGATGTGTAGTTGCATGTTTTCATGTATGTATACTGTATTTGTGGATTTATCTGTGTGTGTACATCAGTGTTCCCAGTATCCCCATGATTTCCCAGTCTCTCTCTATCTCTCCCAGCAGCAGTCTGCCTGAGGAGGTGTTCCCCTAATAAACCATTCAGGGGAAAGCTGTGTCCAGCTCCAGCAACAAGACTACTCTGACACCAGGAGCTCTTTTGAAGTTACCACCAGAGTCAGGCTCCCTCTGAGGGGGGCCATTGTCCTACAGAACCCCCCCTCCTCCACATTCCCTCCCACTCCATGGGTCCTCCTCAGTGCTAAAGTCTCACAGTGGTAACAGCTAGCAGCGACTTCAAAAGCCTGCCTATGAAAGGACTAGTTTGACCTCTGTTCACTAAGCAGCAGCTAAATCGGGTAGATAGACCATCAGGGTAATTTGTATCAACTCAATAAGTTACTATTCCGCTAAACCGGAAGGTCATGACTTTACGGCCGCGGCCACGGACCCGTTCCCATGGCAACAGGACATCAATGTACCATCAGTTTCCCCCAAAACACCGGCTCTGAGTCTGGCTGTAAATTCTGTGTGGTAAACAAGGGTACGATTGTAGCCGAGACGACAGCACAAATTATATCAGCACTGATTGTGGCGGCATAGTCGGACAGGACAACAGAGGGACAGGAAGTGAGTGTTTCGGGTTGGGAGGGTGTATGAGGGTGGGGGGGTTCCACGCTGTCATGGCACAGAAGAATCTGCATGCATGAATGTCCTGGGAGAGAGGAGGATGATGATGGGGTAATGATTGCTGGGTTGAAGATGACTAGAGTTGATTGAATCAGGCCTGAGACCAAAGGTCGGAGGTCAGGGGTTTGGGAGGCTACTGGCTACTGTCAGGGGAGGATGACCCCCCCACTGCCCTCCCTCCTTCATCGTCCAGTTTTTACAGCTCAACCAAAATTCTCAGCACGGCTAAAATCAATGTTGCCATTGTTGGGCCAAACAGTGCGTTCTTACCATGGCCAATGCAAAGAATGTCTGAAAGTAGGGGCCACTGGTCCGTTGGGACATACAGATTTGATTATGAGAAGGGCTAGAGTTGTTTTTCACCCCTCAGAAGAAAGGGGGTTTTGTTCCAGTTAGGGACAATGGGGCTTCTAAGTGGCATGTGAAACTGGGAGAACTCTGTGCAATAATTCAAGCCTTTGATTTGACAAATGTTTTTGCGCCTTCCTCCACATCTGCAAATACCTCCACTCTTTTTCTCTCTTCTCTTCTTTTTCTTTCTCCCTCCCGCTCTATTTTCTTCTCTGTCTCTCTTTCTCCATCTCTTCTCTTCCTCTACCAAGCACTGTGCCTTATTGCCTGCCTCTACCAATGCAAACTACTCACTGTTCTGTTTTACACACAGAAAAAAGACTCAATTGAAAAGAGAATAAAAAAAGAACCCGTTTGAGGAAAGAGTTGGGCACGTACATAGCCTAAGTTTTGCTATTTGGTCTTTTGTTGTTTGAATTAGAATAAAGGTTTCCTTCTCCACTGTCACTTCTGGTTAGTGTGTTAGGGAGCTGCTATCAGGGCTGCTCCTGTGTGTGGAGTGAAGCTGACGGGGTGTGGAAACTAACACAGCCACTGTGCTGTGACCACGTCGCCTGCAATCAACCACAGCAGCCGCCCAGATTAATCATGACAGTAGGCAATATTTCCAACATTATTAGAAGAGAAACCTAATATTTTGGGACATCAGGGAGCCTGGTGCTGGTGTCCATCAAAGTGAGGGCCTTCATCTAATACTCCTTGGATGGGTAACCCAGGCACTTAACCCCTTTTAGCTATTCCATCTCTTTCGCGTTTCCTCACCACACACACGTTCAGAGAGAAACAGACGGGCACAGGCAGGCTCGTGTGGGGTTATGATGAGGGATTTCTCATAGCAGGGATGTAATGCATTTATTTCCAACACAATTCCACACCTATTATGCCATGTTTTCAGAAAGCAAAACAATCACGTCACACATCGGGTCTGTTTGCTGTAGCATCAAGGAAAAGGCTTGGAGTTATTGAAAACAAAATGGACCTTCCACATTGCAATATCTGTGTTTGTGTGTATGTGTGTGTGTAGCTAGGATGTGGAGATTTGAAAGAGCTTGCAGTGCGGACATGCACCCTTGTGTGTGTGGTCTGATTTTGTCTCTGTGTGTATTTTCTATGTCTCTTGTGTCCTTTTGTGTATGTGTGTGTGTGTGTGTGTGTGATATTGAGAGTGTGATTGGATGTGATTGTGTCTGGCATAGAGTGTGTGCAGGTGCTGTGAATCGTATAAAGGCCCTGGGCCGTGTGACTCATCTTCTCCTGCTCCCAGGACGTTTCACCTCCCAGCCAGCACGTCCATGGACAATGTGTTTGCATATGGATTACCAACACTCAGAGACATGGATCCTCCCCCAGGCCATTCCGTCTCCCCCTCTTACCCCCGGTGTGTGTGTGCCTGTGTGTATGCATGTGCACAGGCAGACAGCATGGTTGGCTGAGCCCTCTGTTCGGAGACATTGATTGGCTGTGACACCTGGAGCCCTCCCCTGTCTCCTCACCCTATACCATGGGCACTGAGACAGGATCAATGTCACCAGTTTAACGGAGGTGGTTCAGTCAGTGAATCATCCTTGCGTGATGACTAACCTTGCCTGAGACATGAAGACTTGCGTTAGCTTCCCGAGCTAATGCCTGGGCTCAGAATGAACCACTTCCACAGTGGCAGAGACAGCGACCATAGCAGAATGATGCATCAATCAAATCGATTCAGAGAATTGGTACAGTTTATTTAATTCTCAAGACTCCACATTGGCAAATAATGTAGAGATCGTTTTCCTCTGCCCATTGATTCCCAGCCTACTCTCTCTGCCAGACAGCATTGTGTCTTTGTGCATTGAGCTCTATTTAGGGAGGGAGCAGGCAAGGGCCCTATCCTCTATATAGTGCACTACTTTTGACCAGGGCCCATATTGGGAATAGGGAGCCATTTGGGATGCACTTAGGAAGACAATGTTGTCCTGCTGGTCGTGTGCCTCACTGTGCCTCTTCTGGCTGTGTGATTGTTCATCAGGGGTTTGGGGTGCCTAATACACCATGGCGCTCCCCCATTTGTTTAATTTGTAAGGCTCTGACATCAATTGTTGAGCTTCATTTGGCATGTCGCAGCGTCACATGTCATTGCTAATGGGGCGAGGTGTGTGTGTTTGCGGGGGGTGGGTGTGGGTGTGGGTTTGTGTGTGTGCATGCATGCATGTGTGTTCGTTTGTATGTGCGTGAATGCGCGTGTGTGTGTTGGTGGTCTGTTGCTCAATTTCATCCAGAGGGATGGGAGCCAAATTGCCTCCTGGTGCTCCTCAATGAGGTGCAGAAAGACCGAGAGGGGGCTTGGTATAATAGGATAAATCAAAGTCTCTGGAAAAATGTCCAAAGTGTCTGTCAGGCTTCTGGCTGATGTCCACTTCCACATGTTAGGACGTACAATTACAGCATTATGGGACAGCTGGTCTGGTCCTCTCTACAATACACACAGCACTGTCCCCTAATAATCTGGTGGCCTTTATGTGTCATAGACTCATAGTGATGCTCTTTTAAAAACATGCAGATTTCAATATGGCAGCACAAAAGGATGTGTGTATGTGTATGTGTGTGTGTGTGTGTGTTTGAGATACTAAACAGTGGTCTTCACTCTATTGGAAAGATGACTTCACATCACATCACTGTGAAAGTCTGGGGTCTCATTCATTTTTAAGGCTCCCCTCTAACCATAGTTAAGATATGATTTAAAATGGACCAGCACAATGAGTGAAGGCCCACGCACCCCAACGATAACCCCGGGACATGAGTCACCCATCCAATATGCTCCATCACAATTAACAACCATCAGCAAATCTCGCATCACATGTTTGTGATGTAGCCATCTGCTGAGTGGCTGCTGTTTGTTCCACCATTCTAGAAGTCACAGGTCTCTCAGTGTAATTATTCAGTGTCTCAATGACGCCCATTTATCCTGTATTTTTAAATCAATTCAGCTCTGGAAAGGATCCAAGCATAACTGCAGTTAAAAACCAGATGAATATTTGAAAAAGAAACAAATGGATAGAGAAGGAGAGAGAAAGAAGGAGAGAGAGAGAGAGAGAGGAGAGAGAGAGAGAGAAGGAGAGAGAGAGGAGAGAGAAAGAAGGAGAGAAAAGGAGAGAGAGAGGAGAGAGAGAGAGAGAAGGAGAGAGAGAGGAGAGAGAGAAGGGGAGAGAGAGAGAATGGGAGAAAGAGAGGAGAGAGAGAGAAGGAGAAAGGAGAGAGAGAGAAGGAGAGAAAGAGAAAGAGAAAGAGAGAGAGAGAAAGAGAGAGAGAAAGAGAGAGAGAGAAGGGGTTAATTCTGTTGTGAAGGACTAATACATTCACACCCACTCAGATTGACTCACTCACCCCACAAAAGGACTATGTGTTGTCTATTCTAGAGTGCTGTGCAGGACGCAGAAACTTGGAATCCTTTGTAGGCCGCGAGGAGAAGTCATCCTTTGTGAAGTTTCATGGAGTATATTTTACCATACGCCTTTGCACGATCAGCAAGACATTTGGAGTTGCAACAGGCTAAAGAAAGTTTGCATAGATTAGCAGTGTTATTGCAAATGTTGAGCCCACTTATGTGTTAATCAAGCTAGTTGAAATGCAGGCCTTGTCCAGTTGGGCTTGTCGTAATGTAAAATGTACACTATTCTGACACTCAGACTGTTGACAAGGGTAAACTGTACAGAACGCTAACTGGACAAGCCCTGTCAGGAATTAGATTATCTAAAAGACCAGGCGGGTGGGATTTGCACCTTTGGGACTATTCTATTGGATCATTTGCGCCAGGCAAGCTCAATCAAGCACAGATAATACATTTGAAGTCATTTTTAATTGCGTTTGAACCCAGGTCTGGGTCAGAGACTCTTGGTTGAAATGAACCAATGCTGTCAAGGAGATGGAATACTACATCTTCTTATTTCGCGACCAGTTAAAAGAGAAAAGCACAGCAGGGTATATTCACAATTACATTGACCAGGGCCCATTGGGCTCTGGTCAAAAGTAGTGCACTATCTAGGGAATAGGGCTCTGGTCTAAAGTAGTGCACTATATACGGAATAGGATTCCATTTGGGATGTGGGAAAGGTATTTTAATCTGAACTGAAACTTGTTCATCTTAAATGAGAAGCTTTAAAGCTACTACTATTAATCAATCAGTTATGATGCTGAGCCAATCATTGGCTGCTAATTGACTTCCTGATCAACCCCCATGACCCACCTGTTAACAACGGAACGAGTCAATAACCAATCAGGTGGTGAAAGGGGGAGGGTCTTAGCTGTCAATCAAAATAAGCCTTTTGCCCTGAGTGAGGGCGGGGCTTGTTGTTGTTGCACTGAAGCGTCAATGGATTTATTCAATAACTGTTCAGCTTAATACATATATATGACACAACATGAAATGACAGTGTATATCTGGGAGGTTTGTGTGTGTGTACGTGCCTGTGTGCACTGATAGTACAATAGAGCCAGTCATTAAAATACTGTAATTTCTGTATGTATTGGGTGCTGTATGTATTGGGTGCTGTATGTATTGTTTCCTGTATGTATTGGGTGCTGTATCTATTGGTGTTGTATGTATTGGGTGCTGTATGTATTGGGTGCTGTATGTATTGGTGTTGTATGTATTGGGTTCTGTATGTATTGGGTGCTGTATGTATTGTTTCCTGTATGTATTGGGTGCTGTATGTATTGGGTGTTGTATGTATTGGTGTTGTATGTATTGGGTTCTGTATGTATTGTTTCCTGTATGTATTGGGTGCTGTATGTATTGGGTGCTGTATGTATTGGGTGCTGTATGTATTGTTTCCTGTATGTATTGGGTGCTGTATGTATTGGGTGCTGTATGTATTGGTGTTGTATGTATTGGGTTCTGTATGTATTGGTTCCTGTATGTATTGGGTGCTGTATGTATTGGTTCCTGTATGTATTGGGTGCTGTATGTATTGGGTGCTGTATGTATTGGGTGCTGTATGTATTGGTTCCTGTATGTATTGGGTGCTGTATGTATTGGGTGCTGTATGTATTGGGTTCTGTATGTATTGTTTCCTGTATGTATTGGGTGTTGTATGTATTGGTTCCTGTATGTATTGCTTGCTGTACGTGTTGGGTGCTGTATGTATTGGGTGTTGTACTTATTGCTTGCTGTACGTGTTGGGTGCTGTATGTATTGGGTGTTGTACTTATTGCGTGCTGTACGTATTGGGTGTTGTAGTATTGGATTCTGTAGTATTGGATTCAACACCTGTTGTTTATGAGGCATTTATGAAGCATTACATTTGATTTGAGAAGATCACAATGGCACTCAAAAACAAACCAGAGTGCTCCTTGTCACAACAGATTTGGCATCTCTCCCCCAATGTGAAATGTTTAGATTCTCTGTCAAACTTTTCTGGCAAAGGGCCCAATCAGTATATTAATGTATAGCTCCTATGGCATCTTGGTGATTCGTTGTCCAAAGGAGTGTTTAAATTAGGTATTTAGACAACATTAATCTATCGACCAACAAAGAAAAGTGTCTCTCTTGGAATCGTGAAGTGGTTCCATTCGGACACAGCTGAGAAGCATCAAACACACACACACACACACACACACACACACACACACACACACACACACACACACACACACACACACACACACACACACACACACACACACACACACACACACACACTCTCTCTCTCTTGGCATTCTTAGCTGTAGAAACATGATGATTATAATCAAATAAGAGGGCATGTGCGTGTTCGAAGGTGTGTGTGCGAGGGCACAAACTCATGGATTCAATCTAGCTTTAAAATTCTCCATCACTGTCACGACTTCTGCCGAAGTCAATGCTTCTCCTTGTTTGGGCGGTGCTCGGCGGTCGACGTCACCGGTCCTCCAGACATCATTGATCCATTTTTCATTTTCCATTGGTTTTGTCTTGTCTTCCTACACACCTGGTTTCCATCCTATTCATTACCTGTTGTGTATTTAACCCTCTGTTTCCCCTCATGTCTTTGTCAGAGATTGTTTGTTGTTCCGATTTCGTGTTTGTATTGGTGCGCGACGGGTCCTCTTACCCACTTTGTTTTATATTATTTCATAATTTTGGAGTTATGTTTTGTTTACAGTCATTAAACAACTCAATTTCACTAAGTTTGATTCTCCTGCGCCTGACTTCCCTGACACCTATACACACGACTCTGACAGAATATCTGACCCAACAAGAAGTCAGCAGGAGAAGGTACCCCGGCCATGGAGGTGGAGGAGCTTGTCATGGAACATACTGAAATTATTTACAATCTGAGCGCCGCCATGGATCTGAGCGCCGCCATGGATTGCGTTGTCCAGAACATGGACCACTGGGAGACACAGAGTTTTTCCAGCGCCTCCACCAGCACAACCGGGGTCACCCCTGAGCGCCCCTTCCTCGCCTGAACCCAGCAGGATCCATATATCCATGCCACAGGGGTACGGCGGAGATGCTGCCGGCTGCCAGGGTTTCTCCTCAAACTAAGCCTGTACCTGGCCACGGTCCACCCAGCTCCATCGGACCGTGAGAAGAGTTACGCCCTCGTCTCGTGCCTCACCGGGAAAGCCCTGGAGTGGGCCAACGCTGTGTGTAGAGAGGAGGATGCGGCGTTGAACCATTGAGGAGTTCGCCATTTACGGGCAGTATTCGACCACCCACCCGAAGGCAGAGCGGCGGGTGAGCGCCTCTACCATCTGAGGCAGGAGACGAGGAGGAGTTTGCTCTGGAGTTTAGGACCCTGGCTGCCGGCGCTGGATGGAGCGACAGGGCCCTGATCGACCATTACCGCTGTAGTCTAGGCGAGGACATCCGTCGGAGTTCCAATTCTTCCCAAAAGTATTAGATGGAGTTGAGGTCAGGGCTCTGTGCAGGCCAGTCAAGTTCTTCCACACCGTTCTCGACAAATCATTTCTGTATGGACCTCACGTTATTCACGGGGACATTGTCATGCTTAAACAGGAAAGGGCCTTCTCCAAACTATTGCCACAAATCTGGATGCACAGAATCTTCATTGTATGCTGTAGAATTAAGATTTCCCTTCACTGGAACTAAGGGGCCTAGGCTGAACCATGAAAAACAGCCCCAGACCATTATTCCTCCTCCACCAAATTTGACAGTTGGCACTATGCATTGGGGCAGGTAGTGTTCTCCTAGCATCCGCCAAACCCAGATTCGTCCGTCGGACTGCCAGATGGTGAAACGTGATTCATCACTCCAGAGAATGCGTTTCCACTGCTCCAGAGTCCAATGGCGGAGAGCTTTACATCACTCCAGGCGACGCTTGGCATTGCGCATGGTGATCTTAGGCTTGTGTCCGGCTGCTAGGCCATGGAAACCCACTTCATGAAGCTCCTGACAAACAGTTTTTATGCTGACATTGCTTCCAGAGGCAGTTTGGAGCTCGTTAGTGAGTGTTGCTACGCACTTCAGCACTCGGCGGTCCTGTTCTGTGAGCTTGTGTGGCCTACCACTTCGCGGCTGAGCCGTTGTTGCTCCTAGAAGTTTCCACTTCACATTGACAGCACTTACAGTTGACCAGGGCTGCTCTAACAGGGCAGAAATTTGACAAACTGACTTGTTGGCAAGGTGGAATAAGGCCATTCTAATGCCAATAGTTGTCTGTGGAGATTGCATGGCTGTGTGCTCAATTTTATACACCTATCAGCAATGGGTGTAGCTGAAATAGCCTAATACAGTCATTTGAAGGGGTGTCCACATACTTTTGTATATACAGTGTATTGTCTCTGCCCTCACTTCCTTATATAAATGTCTTGTGTCTTTTTAAAACTTTCTGTGCCTGGGTTATCTGACAGCGATGGAACCTAGGCTTACAAGTTTTAACAATGCATCTTTCCTACGAAGGCCGAATATGTAACACGTGTTTCCCAAAACACCACGCAGAGAGAACGTTCACTAAGTGAGTTTTTGAGGCGGGTGTCGACACTGACAGGATGGAAAGAAAGGCAGCGCTGCTCTCAGATCAGCTTTCTCCAGTCAAATCTTACCCTAACATTATAATTATTCCACATTACTGACGACTGATCAGCTCCTAGAAAGATATTGAGGCGGCTTATTCAAATTTTTACCCTATAATAATGCACTAACTCAAGATTTGGCACATCATTGCGCACATGTTAGGCTACACATCATTAAATATATTGAAGTGAAAATTACAGACAGTAGCCAAAAAGCTAAATAAAACTACCTTGAATGAACATGAAATTGATTTATATATATTTTAAATATATAGGCCTATGTAGTCTATACTGTAGGTAGGCTATTTAACTTTTAATGCACCCCATCCCGTTAGCGGGATCATTTTCATCAACACCTTTTTCATCCAAAAAATCTAAATACTTCCCCCTACACTCAACAGGTTCACTTTTAATGCAGTCATTCTCGGTTGTCATTTGAAGCATCTTTTCTATCCCTGTTTGTAACAGTTGCAAAAACATTGACAACTTTGAATTTGTGGTTAACTTAATTATGAAGTTATCAGAGCTTACAGAGAGACAGATAAACATCTTGATTATATGTTTAGCAGAGATCTTCTTTGTATGAAGTGATGCGGAAGGGAAAAAACACATCTAACAATGCACTTAGCTGTTCTACGAGTGGTCTGAGGCAGTCAGTAAATAACAAGTGTTTTCAAGTGCAACTTTAGTAATGATGGTTTTGGAAAACAGCTCAGAGATTTAACAATGCTCCTATGAAGGTTCAAACAGTGAACTTTTGGGAAACCGGGCTCTGGACCGTTAAATAACCATCACCCATCATTCCACACACAGCGGCCCACAAAATGCTGCTGCATTCACATCCCAGTCTTGAATGAACGTTTTAGAGTCACACTAACAACAACAAGTTGTTTGTGATATTAAGCATGAATACCTTTTCACGTAGGAATGTGCTGGTAAATTGGATAATTTCAAAGCAGCTTTAGATGACTCCTTCTCATTATCAGCTGGTATTCCATGCTATTTCCTCTTCTAATTGGCTGGAAGCATCTGCTTGCAAGGCAGCACAGTGTCTGCTCTTAAAGTGACTGAGAGACATGGCACTATGGGCCTCTCTAGTCTACCAGCCACTGGACTGGCACTGAGCTTTGTGGGTGCCACTCTGCATTCTGAACAGATAGAGGAAGGTTTTGCTTTGGTACAGCAAGCAGGCATTATCTCTTGAGAAAATCTATAAGTCTATTAGAATTCTCCTTCTGATATAAAAAAGCAACATGAATCGAACACTCACCAACGATAATCAATTGAATAAAGCAGGTCTTTGTGAGAGAGAGGAAATGTTTAGAGAGGAAAAGGGAAAGGCCGGGCCGGGCTGCCCAGAGAGCTAAAGCCCGGCTGGGGGGACATCCAGCATTGAGCTCTGCCACAGGGGCCTGGAGGAGCCCAACATACAGAGGAAAGACTCCATATTTATCTTGATTAGTACATGAAGTCCCTGCATTGTGTGCTGATAATGATTACATTTCTGTAGCTCTCAGCAAATGTGTGTGGTTTTTTACTAGAAACTAACGTAAGTCTAAGAGAAAGGTGGTTAAGGGTCAAAAGTTGAGGGTCACATTAGGAGAAAACACTCGTCTCTGCCATACATAGTTAAAGAAGTGTTGCGTCTCCCATTTTTAACAGGTCCCTTATTCAATGAACATCACAGGATGTGGTCCTTTGAAACCAAAAGCAAAACAAGGTCTACTTCTTTTGAGCTGTTGATTAAATGATAGCTGCCGAAGCTTCTCTGTAAATGTGTGTTAAACTGTTTTAGCATAGCTTAGCGGTTGATAGAGGCCATAGACATGGCAGCCTTGTTGCCCTGGACCAAGGGGATGACTCTGGACAGCTAATAGGATCAGAGAGCAACAGAAAAGTGGTTAGCTGGTGATGTCTGAACGTTGCCACAAAGCAGTGCTTTCAAAGCAGCCTGTCTCCACATCAGAGAAGTGGGCAGAAAGGAGGTTCAAGTTTTATTAGTCATATTTACGGGATACATCATAGAACGAAATGCTTACCTGCAGGTTCGTTCTCAATAAGAAATAATACACGAGAAGAATACAAACATAAAGTAAATGCCTCAATAGAATAGAATAAACATCTTAGCATAAGTATAATACAGGAAGACTGTGTGTGTGTCTGTAGAGTATGTTTGTGTGGGTTTGTGCATGAGTTAGTGTATATGTGCGAAGGTGTGGAGAATCAGAGCAGGTGGTCAGTCAGGTTCAAGAGTTCAGCAGTCTGATGGCTTGTTGATAGAAACTGTCTCTGGGACTGTTGGTATGAAAAACCAATATGGCTGCAACTAACTAATACCCTGGTCTCATTATTACTGACTGAATCCTGAAGGCCTAGGAAAGTATTCAGACCCCTTTACTTATTCCACATTTTGTTACGTTACAGTCTTATTCTAAAATGGATTCAATAAAACAATTTCCTCAGCAATCTACACACAATACCCCGTAATGACAAAGCAAAAACTGGTTTTTAGAAATTTGCAAATGTATTAAAAACAAAAAACTGAAATACCATATTTACAAAAGTATTCAGATTCTTTGCTATGAGTCTCGAAATTGAGCATCCTGTTTCCGTTGATAATACTGGAGATGTTTCTACAACTTGATTCGAGTTCACGTGGTGAATTTAATTAATTGGACATGATTTGGAAAGGCACACACCTGTCTATATAAGGTCCCAAGTTGACAGTGCATGTCAGAGCAAAAACCAAGCCATGAGGTCAAAGGAATTGTCTGTAGAGCTCTGAGACAGCATTGAGTCAAGGCACAGATCTGGGGAAGGGTACCAAAACATTTATGCAGCACTGAAGGTCTCCAAGAACACAGTGGCCTCCATCATTCTTAAATGGAAGAAGTTTGGAACCACCAAGACTCATCCTAGTGCTGGCCGCCCGGCCAAACTGTGCAATCGGGGGAGAAGGGCCTTGGTCAAGGAGGTGACCAAGAACCCGATGGTCACTCTGACAGAGCTCTAGAGTTCCTCTGTGGAGTGGCCATACAGAAGCCACTCCTCAGTAAAAGGCACATGGAGTTTGCCAAAAGGCACCTAAAGACTATCAGACCATGAGAAACAAGATTCTCTGGTCTGATGAAACCAAGATTGAACCCTTTGGCCTTAATGCCAAGCATCATGTCTTGAGGAAACCTGGCACCATCCCTACGGTGAAGCATGGTGTTGGCAGCATCATGCTGTGGAGATGTTTTTCAGCGGCAGGGACTAGGAGATTATCAGGATCGAGGCAAAGATGAACAAAGTAACGTACAGAGAGGTCCTTGATGAAAATGTGCTCTAGAGCGCTCAGGAGCTCAGATTGGGATGGTGTGAAGGTTCAACCTCCAACAGGACAACGACCTTAAGCACACAGCCAATACAATGCACGAGTGGCTTCGGGACAAGAGCTGTGCAGCTGTGCAGCAATGCTCCCCATCCAACCTGACAGCTTGAGAGAATTTGCAGAGAAATATGGACGAAACTCCCCAAATACAGATGTGCCAAGCTTGCAGCGTTGTACCCAAGAAGACTCGAGGCTGTAATCGCTGGCAAAGGTGCTTCAACAAAGTACTGAGTAAAGGGTCTGAATACTTATGTAAATGTGATATTTTAATTTGTATCTTTAATACATTTGCTAAAATGTTGCTTTGTCATTTAAGGGGTATTGTGTGTAGATGGATGAATATTGATTTATTTTTTATAGATTTTAGAATAAGGCCTTACAAAATGTGGGAAAAGGCAAAGAGTACAGGACCAAGAATAGAACCCTGAGGAACTCCAAGGTAAATTCATGAATAATTTCTCTATTACCAATTCTCACGTGTAATGCTCCTGGACCCTCAATGTAAAGTAGCCTATGTATGATCTAGCCTGGTCCCAGATATTTGTGTGATGTCTTGATAACATTATGAGTTGGCAAGACAGAACAAACAGATCCGTAACCAGGCTAATGTAACCACTTCAGCTCCTATTCAAATTTTGTACCAAGATGGCGTAGCAGTCAGATGTGTGTTGTCTTATCCTGTGTCTTATCCTGTGTAAATAGCCATTTTTTTCATATATATTTTAATCTCACTTTCTATCTACGAACTAAATATACTTTCCTGCAACCCGCCTCACCCAATGTGGTACGGATCTGCTATTTTTATTCCTTATAACTGGAACCTCCATTAGGAGCTAGCCAGCTAACTAGCTACTAGTCTTTGTTAGCCACGGCTAGCGGTCTTCACCTTCAGCTCGGACACCAGCCAGCCTTAGCTCGAACAATACCTGCCAGTCTGCACAGCGCGATATCAACCCAGAGCATATCAGACTGCTTCTCTATACCACATCACCGGATTCCTGCCGCTCTGGATCATTACACCGGATCATCGCAGCTAGCTAGCTGCAAACGAGTGGCTACTGTTGGCTTATGCTTCTGTCCCCAAGCAAGCACCAGTTAGCCTTGAGCTAGGCCCATATACCAGCTAATTTTAGGGCTACAATACCTCTCTTGCCAATTGGCCTGGACCCATTATTGTCGACACAGAGCCCCGTCGATCCATCATGACTGGTCTGCCGAAGTAATCTCGCCCGATGTGGTCTCAACAGGTTATTCCATTACGATGTTGCCAAAGAACCATCTGCTAGCACCAGCCCGCTAGCTTTCTGAACGCCGTGTCTCCCGCTCATCTAGCTAGTAGTGACTACCGGACGGCTACCTGACTCACCTATTGCTGCTCGTTGGACCCTATGGTCACTCGGCTGCACAGCTGATGCTCCCTGGACTGTTTCAATAACACGGTACCTCATTTTGTTTATCTGTGTGCCCCAGCCTCGAACTCAGGTCCTGTATGTACCTAACTGACCCGCTCTGCCCATTCATCGCTATTTACCCGTTGTTGTCTTAGCTCTCCTGATCAACACCTGTGATTGCTTTATGCCTCTCTCTAATGTCATAAGCCTTGTTTACTTCTGTCTCGGCTAGTTCTTATTGTTTTATTTCACTGTAGAGCCCTCAGTCCCGCTCAACATGCCTTAGATAGCTCTTTTGTCCCACCCTACACACATGTGTAGACCTCACCTGGCTTAACTGGTGCCTCCAGAGACAGAAACTCCCTCATCGTCACTCAACGCCTAAGTTTACCTCCACTATAATCGCATCCTACCATACCCATGTCTGTATATTATGCCCTGAATCAATTCTACCACGCCCAGCAATCAACTTATTTTATTCTCTGTTCCCAATGCACTAGACGACCAGTTCTTATAGCCTTTAGCCATACCCTTATCCTACTCCTCCTCTGTTCCTCTGGTGATGTAAAGGTTTACCCAGGCCCTGTAGACCCCAGTTCAACTCCTATTCCCCAGGCGTTATCATTTGTTGACTTCTGTAACCGTAAAAGCCTTGGTTTCATGCATGTTAACATCAGAGGCCTCCTCCCTAAGTTTGTTTTATTCACTGCTTTAGCACGCTCTTCCAACCCTGATGTCCTAGCCGTGTCTGAATCCTGGCTTAGGAAGGCCACCAAAATTCTGAAATATCCATCCCCAACAACAACATTTTCCGCCAAGATAGAACTGCCAAAGGGGGAGTAGTTGAAATCTACTGCAGAGATAGTCGGCAGAGTTATGTCATGCTATCCAGGTCTGTGCCAAAACAGTTCGAGATTCTACTCTTAAAATACCACCTATCCAGAAATAAGTATCTCACTGTTGCCGCTTGTTAAAGTCCCCCCTCAGCCCCCAGCTGTGCCCTGGACACCATATGTGAATTGATTGCCCCCCATTTATCTTCAGAGTTCGTACTGTTAGGTGACCTAAACTGGAATATGCTTAACACCCCGGCCATCCTACATTCTAAGATAGATGTCCCCAATCTCACACAAATGATCAAGGAACCTACCAGGTACAAACCTAAATCAGTAAACACGGGCACCCTCATAGATATCCTCCTGACCAACCTGCCCACTAAATACACCTCTGCTGTCTTCAACCAGGATCTTAGCGATCACTGCCTCATTGCCTGCATCTGTAATGGGTCCGCGGTCAAACGGCCACCCCTCATCACTGTCAAGCGCTCCCTGAAACACTTCAACGAGCAGGCCTTTCTAATCGACCTGGCCCGGGTATCCTGGAAGGATATTGACCTCATCCCATCAGAAGAGGATGCCTGGTTATTCTTTAAAAGTGCTTTCCTCACCATCTTAAATAAGCATTCCCCATTCAAAAAATATAGAACTAAGAACAGATATAGCCCTTGGTTCACTCCAGACTTGACTGCCCTTGACCAGCACAAAAACATCCTGTGGTGTACTGCATTAGCATTGAATATCCCCCACGATATGCAACTTTTCAGGGAAGTTAGGAACCAATATACACAGTCAGTTAGGAAAGCAAAGGCTAGCTTTTTCAAACAGAAATGTGCATCCTGTAGCACAAATTCCTCCCAAATTCTGGACACTGTAAAGTCCATGAAGAATAAGAACACCTCCCAGCTGCCCACTGCACTGAGGCTAGGAAACACTACGATAATCGAGATTTTCAATAAGCGTTTTTCTACGGCTGGCCATGCTTTCTACCTGGCTACCCCTACCCCAGTCGACAGTTCTGCACCCCCAACAGCAACTTACCCAAGCCCCCCCTGCTTCTCCTTCACCCAAATCCAGATAGCTGATGTTCTGAAAGAGCTGCAAAATCTGGACCCTACAAATCAGCTGGGCTAGATAATCTGGACCCTCTCTTTCTAAAAATATCCGCCGCAATTAATGCAACTCCTATTACTAGCCTGTTCAACCACTCTTCATATCATTTGAGATCCCTAAAGATTGGAAAGCTGCCACGGTCATCCCCCTCTTCAAAGAGGGAGACACTCTAAACCCAAACTGTTACAGACCTATATCTATCCTACCCTGCCTTTCTAAAGTCATCATAACCGCCATCGATAAAAGACAGTACTGTGCAGCCGTCTTCATCGACCTGGCCAAGGCTTCTGACTCTGTCAATCATCGCATTCATATCAGCATACTCAACAGCCTTTGTTTCTCCAATAATTGCTTCGCCTGGTTCACCAACTTCTTTTCAGATAGTTCAGTGTGTCAAATCGGAGGGCCTGTTGTCCGGACCTCTGGCAGTCTCTGTGGGGGTGCCACAGGGTTCAATTCAAGTATAAACACCATGGGACCATGCAGCCGCCATAGCGCTCAGGAAGGAGACGCGTTCTGTCTCCTAGAGATTAACGTACGTTGGTGCGAAAAGAGCAAATCAATCCCAGAACAACTGCAGAGGACCTTGTGAAGATGCTGGAGGAAACAGGTACAAAAGTATCTATTTCCACAGTAAAACAAGTCTTATATTGACAGAACCTGAAAGGCCGCTCATCAAGGAAGAAGCCACTGCTCCAAAACTGCCATAAAAAGCCAGAAGACGGTTTGCAACTGCACATTGGGGACAAAGATCATACTTTTTGGAGAAATGTCCTCTGGTCTGAGTAATCAAAAATAGAATTGTTTAGCCATAATGACCATCGTTATGTTTGGAGGAAAGGAGGAGGCTTGCAAGCTGAAGAACACCATCCCAACCGTGAAGCACGGGGTGGCAGCATCATGTTGCGGGGGTGCTTTGCTGCAGGAGGGACTGGTGCACTTCACAAAATAGAAGGCATCACGAAAGGAAGGAAAATTATGTGGATATATTGAAGCAACATCTCAAGACATCAGTCAGGAAGTTAAAGCTTGGTCGCAAATCTGTCTTCCAAATGGACAAGCAGACTTCCAAAGCCCTGACCTCAACCCTATAGAAAATGTGTGGGCAGAACTGAAAAAGCGTGTGCGAGCAAGGGAGGCCTACAAAACTGACTCAGTTACATCAGCTCTGTCAGGAGGAATGGGTCAAAATTCACCCAACTTATTGTGGGAAGCTTGTGGAAGGCTACCTGAAACGTTTGACCCAAGCTAAACAATTTAAAGACAATGTTACCAAATACTAATTGTAAGTGTATGTAAACTTCTGACCCACTGGGAATGTGATAAAATAAATATTATTCTGACATTTCACATTCTTAAAATAAAGTGGGGATCCTAACTGACCTAAGACAGGGAATTTTTACTCGGATTAAATGTCAGGAATTGTGAAAAACTGAGTTTAAATGTATTTGGCTATAAGGTTTATGTAAACATCCGACTTCAACTGTATGTTGTCTCTTTACCGGACATCATTAAAATATGTTCTAATCTTTTAGAATCAGTCTTTTACTATTATGGCTGTCCTTCACATTTGTGTTTTTTTAAATCAGAAATAATTGCTTATGGGTACCTTCATGTGTAAAATATGACAGTTCTCAGATTTGTATTAATAGATTTTAGAGGTGTAGGTAATTATATTTTTTATATAATATATACAATATTATACAATATATTCATTGTTTAGCTGGAATGTTTGTGTCCTGTGGATTTTACTGTAATATGTGGTTGTCCCACCTAGCTATCTGAACGGCCTTACTGTCACTTGCTCTGGATAGGAGCATCTGCTAAGTGACAAAAATGTATAATGTAAATATTTTATATACAGGTCTCATATTACTGCATTGAATTCCATCCCAGTTGATTTATTTTTATATATAGATATGATAAATCTATCATTTGTACATTTCTTTTTTTAAATGTAATTATTTGTTACGTTTGACTGTGTAAAACTTAGCAGTGCTACTGATTTCTCTGAGAGTGAGGCGGTGATCTAGGAAAAAACATGATTATTTGTCTCTGAAATTAAACCATCCACATTTTAAATACATGGATAACAATGAATGCTGAGAGTCGGGAAGCAAGTTTAGGCAGTGAATACATTTAATTAATAAACGAACACAACAAGAAACACAAACAGTGCAACAACATGAAACAATGACAACTGGGGAAGACACCACAGGGAGTGACATCTAAAGGGCAGGTAATCAAGGAGGTGATGGAGTCCAAGTGAGTGTCATTATGCGCAGATGCGCGTAACGCTGGTGACAGGTGTGCGCCATAACGAGCAGCCTGGTGACCAAGAGGCCGGAGAGGGAGCACACGTGACAACACATCTGTCATTGAACACCCCTATGCCATGATTAGACAGTGAAAAAACACACCAACCTCTTTCATATATTCTTCAAACAATAATGGCTAATTTACCAATATTTCTGAAAATGTCTATATAGCGATTTGAAATGAAACTCTTCATAAGTGTATTGTTGTATCAATGTTGCTCATACATGTAATTTCGCCTCTTATCAAACGATCATGCTTCTCTACAGGCATGAATCTTGTCATAATGCAGCTCCACGGTGTCTCGTGTCCAAAGTGAATATGTCCTAATAACAGGCATGACTTTATCTTTCATCAGAGGCGCTCGGAGGTGAAACAGGCCTTTCAACAAACAACTCTTTCAGTTGCCAATGGCCAGCTGGGGCTAAGGTTGGGGATGGGGCTGGCGCTTGGGCTAAAGCCTGGGGTTGAGGCTGGAGGGGACAGAGGAGGACAGGACAGGAACCCTCGATCAATTACCACTGTCTTAGGGGTCACCCAGCCAAAACCTGATAGCCGTCTGACGTGGCCAATGGTGGAAGTGCCTATTTAAATTTTCCAACTTAAAAAGAAAAGAAAAAGCTGCCAAAGAAATGAGTTTGCACAAGAGGTGTTGCCCCCTCTGACCTCCAGTGCTAGAGGGGTCTGTGCGCTGATTCCACCCCAGCCAGTGGTACCCTCCCTGGGTCTTGAGAAAGCCCTTAAGTTTGTAATGTTTTAGTTATAAACCAACCTACAAACAATGCGGGCTGTGTGGCACCCTAATGCACCGTTACTCCTTACCCTGCTACATCTGGATCAAAGCGAGCCTGGATGCTCTCTCTCTCTCTCCGTCTCTCATCTACAAACATTTGATGTAGCATGATGAGTGATTTATAAAACAGAGAAGAAGAGGGAGAGAACGTTGTTTAGCTCTTCATAGTGTGTTGCAGGATGTTCTAATTGCAGGATGCCTTAATGCCATCAA